>NW_008607915.1:4044-7036 GCF_000691845.1 Merops nubicus
CTTGTGTTCTGATGTTTAGACCCTGGAAATTCAAAGTCTGGCTTTCACTGTGGAATTCTACAGGCAATACACACAGTAAAAACATTGTTCTCTGCATTTATTTTTTTTTTTTTTTTTTGTGAAAATCTTTACAGATGTTACACAAAAAGTATTAACTTAATAATTATACACCCTGTAGTTGAGAGGAATGTGAAGGTTCCAGTTCAGCAGTGGAAATTAAATGCTGAAAGCTTTAGAAAACAATTGAATTTTTACCTAAAGACAAAATTTCTCCTCTGACAAGACTAAATATATTTTCCATCTTATCACAAAGGGGAATAACAGTAAGTGTGGGAAAAGAACCCTCTTCATAACTGTTTGTCTATAGTGAAGGTAGAAGATTGTATTAAACACTGGAAGGAGTTTGGCCTTAGGAAAAAAAAAAAAAAACCAAAAAATAAACCCAAAAAAACCCAAAACTCTTCTAGAAGCATACTTCCGAGCAGGAATTGTGCTTCTGGTCAGGTCAGGTTTCTTGAATTTGCTTAATAGGAACCATGGGTGCAATTACATTAAAGTTAACACAGCTCTGAACCAAATCAAGTAGCAATCAAACCTCTAAGCAGAAGTGCACTGAGGTCTAGATTCCACCCCAGTTGTGTGCCCTACTATTGATTCTCTTCAGATTAAGAAGCCCTAAGCTGGTAGAAATCTGTTGGTAAAAGCCCTTGGTGGAAATTAGGCCACCTGAGTCTGCACCACAGACTGCAGGTTAGTTCATCACAGCTGGTGATTCACTCACTGTCAAAACCCAGTAGCAAACAGACAAAAAGCAGAAGCTTCCTGCCAAAGGAGAAAGAAAATGGTAAAAGTTCTACAGAAAAAATATTTTCTTTTGTCATGCATGTGAGGAATATCGGTCACTGGAGAACAGATCAGTGGAGACATTATATAAGGAGGTTTGTCAACTTTTCTATCATTGCAGATGATGTTATGTTTGGCCCTTCTGTCTCCAGTTCACCAGGTACACACTCAGTGATAAGGTAGAAGAAACAAAGAAGTATTTTTTTCCTTTTTCCAGTATGTTTGATATTCCTATGATGCTGTCATAATGAGATCTGGGGAACTCCAGAGAAATAAAGTGCAACATATTTAATGCTAAGGATTAAAACAAGCACTTGTGGCCAGTACAGATAATTTGCTCATAACCAAATCTGAACATTATCCTGACCTTTCTAATTTTAATTTTTTTTTCTAGTGTTGCTTTTCATTCTTTGAAAGAATGTGAATGACTTTCAAAATATAAAAAAGAGTTGCGAAATCATAGACCATAGAATAGAAAGGATTCAGACACTTCCAGAAGTCATCTGGTCCAACTCTTGTGTTCAAAGCTGGGCCAACGTTGAAAGGTTCACAGGGGGAGCTGAGGGTTTTACTTATTTTTTTTCTTTTTGATACAACTACGTTTATTTCCTTCTGTCAGAGTTTATGGTCTCAGTATATGAAGAGAAATGCCAACTGAAAATTATTATTAGGATAAAGTAGAAGACTGGTTTTCCTTAAATGGGATACAAAGTTGTGCATCATCAGTATGCAAAGGATTATTATGATTTATGTCAGTGTTTCTGAGGTTTGAACAGGATTTCTGTCCTTTCTGAGATGAAATGTGGGAGGATGAGAATGGAATATAACAAAGCTTAAACAAAAAGTGAGAGACCTGTTGGATTAACCCACTGATTTTCTTGTCATTGCAGGATTATTCATTATTCTTTCTATTTTTGTGCTTTAAATTTAAGAAATTGAAAGATTCCTTTCTTTGAATACTATAATGTAGCTTAAGCTATCTCCATCTTAAAAGAAATTTTATATTTCTTAATTTCATATTATCTTAAATTCATCATTATTTGCATACTCTTCTTAGGTCTCTCAGATCAACATATCAAGCAAAGGATCATGTATCACACAGTAAAAGCAGGAAATCATTCATTACATACTAGAGAAAGAGGTCGGGGGAAACAATTTTGTTTCACTCTTAGTCACACCACTGATTCATGTGCTTTAAAAATCTCTCATTGTGTGTGGAATTTTCAAATCAGAGGAAAGCCTACTTCTTTAGAATGCTCTTCTGCTGATCTCTTGCCCAGCATAGAATGCTATCATCATTAACAGGTAGACCAAACTCATTCCTCTGCTACCACATCACAGACCAGAGATCCAAAGTGCCAGACAACCAGAGGGAGGAACAAGTCAATGCACTCAGCCACCACAGGGGACATGAAGAAGGGAGCAAGGCAGTCAAGGAGCCAAGCCGTGGGCAATGGCAGCAGCCAGGCCATGAGCCTAGTTATACAGTAGGGACTCAGAGACAGCTTCATGTTCTGGCCCTGTCATCCTGGGTGGCAGATTTTGGTGGCCAGTCAGAGCAGTGGGCAGTGCTTTTCACCTGTTCATTCTGCATCACTTGTTTTGTGTATTGCTTCATTACTGTTACTGTTGTTGGTGCTGTTGCTACTTCTCCTTTTGAACTGTAGTATTGAATTCTTCTCATCTCAGCCTATGGGTTTTTTTATTTTTCTCCCTCTTTTGCTTCCTGTTCATGGGACGTGGTGAGGGAGCAGTGGGTGAGTGGCAAACATGGTGCTCAGCTCCCAGGTGGGTCTAACCCATGACATAGGGCGACTGCCCGAGTGACCTGGGGTAGAATAAGACACTGTACATGTTTTATATCCTCTACTTCTCACAGTAGAATAAACAGTCTTTCCTAATCTGCCATAGTCCATGGGCAATCATACTGGAGAGGTTACATACTGGATTCAATACAATAGTTTGGTCTCTTAATTTGCTTTGATTTTCTTCTTGTTACTCTCCATTTCTTGAAAGTATCTTGTTTCTCAGTCTTTGACAGGGGAATCACTTTGGTCTGGAAGTTACTTTTGTTTATCTCTTGTTACATTTGCTGAAGTGAGTATCTGTGGTCGCCTGTTGTTATGGTTTGAGGCTTGAAATGGGGGCG
>NW_008607916.1:0-559 GCF_000691845.1 Merops nubicus
TAAATGCTCAGAGGACCACTTCAAATCACCCAACACTGATTTTGCTAAACAGGTCATGAAGTTAGCTCTCCATCTGAGGCCCAGCCCTGCCCTGGACTGAGGTTCCCCATGTTCTGACAGCCCAGTGGAGCCCTGGTGGTCCCTTCAGCCCCTGATTTTAGGATGCTGGAAGCCAAGCAGCAGACCTGGTGTCGCTCCTGGCACAGTCCAGCACCCTGCTGGTGTGGCCAGATTTCCAGATTAGCCTGCACTGCTGCCTCACCACGCTGGCCCTACCCCCCTGAGCACTCAGGACTTCTGGAACGTGGAGGCAGACAGATGTGGGGATGTGAAAAAAAATAGATAACAACGGTCGTGTTTCCCTCACCCAGAAGAAGCAGCTGAACTGTGCATCAGTTTGTATAGAGCAAATTATAGAAACAGAATCATAGAGTTGATTTGGTTGGAAGAGATCTGTAGGATCATCCAGTCCAACCCTTCCCCAGCACTGCCAGGTCCCCACTGCCCCATGTCCCTCACACCACATCTCCACAGCTTGGAAACCCCTCCAGGGAGCCTG
>NW_008607917.1:0-15783 GCF_000691845.1 Merops nubicus
AAAAAAAAAAAAAGTTGAATTTTGACTTGCACTGGGTTTGCTATTTCAGTTTCTTTCCAGTTGTTCAACTTGAGACATCTAAAACGTGTCTTTTTCAGAGACTGAGTGTAAAACCAATCTCTTAAATAAGTGTTCAAAGGCACCTTAGTCATTTACAGAAGGCAACTTGTCTTATTCAGCTGGGTGACTCTTCCATGATTCACTATTATACCTGCTCCTTCCATTTACTTTTTCTGTCCCTCTTCCATCGCTTTTAAAGAGTGAAAACGCAAAGGACAAAACCCCAGTTGGTTGGTCAGTAGTTCTGCTGGTTCAGCATCCCTGTTCTAAATGTCTTGATAGAATTACTCGGACATTATCTCAAAAACCAAATTTTAATCAGAAGTTGCAGAAGTATATAGCCTTTGATGCCTTCTAAGAGGATGCAAGTGGAGTGCCAACAAGCTGGACTTCTTTGCTACCCAGTGCAAGGCATTTATACACCAAAGCCCACACCCATTGGGCACTACCCCACCAGGGATCTCCAGAGCTATCAGGACTTTTTTCCCACAGAGGAAATTCAAGAGCTCTCTCATACAAACTTAACTGATTGGCAGTCCTGAGCTCTCAGCAAAGCTTAGGGAGCTGGACTAAAATTCCCACTCTGTCCATCCCAATACCAGGCTCTTTTCTAGCTATGGCTTTTTGTTAGAAACCCCAGCTGCTTTCTCAGATTAAGTCTACAAGGGAGATTTTTGAAATTTGTGTCTGGGTTCAGTTTAAATGTGCAACCATCTTAAACTTAAAGGTCTTCAGATTGAACCAGTTAATTGATTTCAAATTCCATTTCTTATTCTCTCTTCCAAAAGCTATAAAATTATACTTTTTCTGACACAACTTTCTCTCATCTGGTGATTCTAAACTTTCCATCTTCCAGTAACTTTTTATTTTTTGCTCTTCCTTTCCTTTTCTGCAGATTTGCTTCCTACAGCATCTTCCAGAGACAAACCAAGCAAGCAAACAAAACTCAAAACCAAAACAAAACATGCAAGAAGTTTGGTTTCATTTTATTCCCCAGAAAAAAGATGAGCTAAAACTTTTATAGCTGAGACGAAGACCTAGTTCATCTGACAAACTGGCTCTTTTTCCTAATTCATACCCATGCTATTCTTCTTGTCTCTCCCAATACAGTCACTGTGTGTTGTTCTGTTGCTGTTTTGTCACATCTCTAAGAAGTATGTACCCAGCCCCAAGTGTTTCTAAAGAAGCTGCCAACGTGAATGCTCCAAGGTAGACTCTTGGGAACATTCAAAAAGTCCTTTAAGGACGTTTCCTTGGGCAGCTCTGTTAGAAAGCTGACTTGATGTAACTCAGTTTAGCACAAAGGAAAGCACATAATATTTTAATATTAGTCCATCTAGAGAAAAGGCTTTAGCCTCAGAACTGCTGAGAACTTTTGTTCAGTGTGCATACTAAAGAAGTCTAGCTCCTCAACATCAGTTGTTTTTTTTTTCTCTTTCTGTATTATTACAGAATTTAGAGGAAAATTTTCTTTAATCCTTAGAACAGGGTCAAAACTGATTTTTAAATATAGCAATCGTTTTCAAACATTCACCTACTTTATGACCTTGCAGTGTTCAAGGAAAGCACATAGGTAAGCAGTGACAGAAACAACTTGTTCCTTTGATACTTCTGTACTTTTTAGGAATGCTACAAGGGAACAAAAACCCAGTTCTCTGTGGTGACATACTAACAAGCATCCTATGTTCTATTTTACAATTCTTGTTTCTGTTTTATTCTGAAGTATAAGAAAAAGCTTTTTGCATTTCACAAAAAAAAAAAAAAGCATTGGACAGAGCAATCTACCCTAAATTTGAATGATTTTACTGCCACTGGTAAAGAGTTATAAAGCTGCAATAGTATCACTCCTCCCCTGACTCTGAAGGTGTCAGATCTGCTAGGAGTTACAAATTCAAGGGAAAGAAAATCTGAAAGTGACAGCAATAAAAGCAGATAACTCTTATCAGCACTTATTTCCTGTTAAAAAAAAAAAAAAAAAAAAAACAAGAACAAAAACAAAACCACACAAACATTTTTTCAAAAGAGATTGTTAAAATGAGTTTTTGAAGACTTCAGTGTTGCTGATGTTCCTTTGGAAACCAGGAGTGAAACCCAGGTAGGAGCTTTAGAGCACAGCAACTACAAGTTTCTTGGAGTCTACCTCCCTCAACAGCAAGAAAGTATTCACGGGGTTCCCAGACACTTTTAAATTTGTAAAGGAGGCAGCTTGCACTAAATGAGTTCTAAGAGGGCAAATGTTAATCTCATTTTACCTAATGTTTCACTCAGGAAATTATTTCTCTTTTGGCAATTGGCAGTGCCAAACAGATACGGATGACTAATGATGAAGGTCATTTGCTGAATGTTCTTCCTTTCTCAAAGAGATGCTCATTTCTCATCTGCCATGGGCAAAATTAGGAAATATTGTACAGCAGGCAGAATATTAAGAAACAATGGATTTTTCTTTATAATTACAAACCACAAATACAGTCACAAACACATTTTCACAAACAAATATAAGCACAGTTAACAAATTAACATTTAATATCTGAAGTATCAACAATTTCAGTCTTCGATTATACTGATTTGGAGATAGCACCTTCCTCAACTCAGTTTATTTTACTTCTTTCTTGCCAAACAGAAAGAAAGTTTTATACAAGTATCCAATGTTCATTATTGAAATTATTCTAGTGAAATTTTTATAACTATAGGTTCACATAAAATGGCAGTTGTTCTTCATTGAACTCTTAAAAATTATACTGATTCCTTTAGTTAAAGGTTGGTTGGAAAATACAGCTTGTCTACAGTCAAATAGACAAGCATGGAACACCTAAGCTAGTTCCAAGTATTAATTTAATTGGAGCCAGTAACTGAGCCCCACACAGCCACTTGCTCACTCCTCCCTGGTGGGATGAGAGAGAGATGTAGTAAAGGTGAGAAAACTCATGGCTTGAGATAAGAACAGTCTAATAACTGAAATCAAACACTACTAGTAACACCCATGATAATAATAAAGTTGTAATTAAAAGGAAAATAACATACAGCAAGAAATAAAACCCAAGGCAGACAAATGATGGAAAAGAAAACAACTTGGGGATCAGCTGTCCTGATGGCATCGCCTCCCAACTCCATGTACACACCCAGCCAAATCCAGCACACCAAGTTAGTTTATAGCTTACTAAGTGGCACACTGCAACTTTTGAAAGAAGATAGCACTGTGTCTTTGCACCTAGTTGCAGAAACTCTGAAAAAATAGACTTTGTCATTCTATTTAATTATAAGCTTAATTTTCTCTAATGGTATCCTCTTCACAGATACTTAATAGGAAGCTTTTATTACAAATTGCAAAAGATAAAATACAAAAAAGAGCAGAGAAAAGACTTCATCTTGCAATCATGGAAGAGTCCTACACTCTTAAAATAATTGCTTAAATGGAGAGAAAAATGCTGTGACAGATGTTTTAAAGTAGGCCATTAGAGCTGCTAGATACACTGTAATCTCAAATATTACACTCATCCCTGCAGAAGGTCCAAGATTGACAAGACACTTCTGGACTTTGAATTGGCATGGAGACTAAGCTTGGGTGCAGAGAAGCAGAGCAATCCATAAAAGTCCTGTTACAAGGGACTGCAACATCACCAGGCATATAGATGTATTCAAAATCTTGGTTGTTATTTTCAAATTCCACTTTTTCCCAATGCATAGAAATGGAGCTGGCTCTGCACGGCTACATACAGCTCATTTTCACATGGCTGTGACCCCTCTCTTAAATAGGGCCACAGTTGTTTCTTCTCGCTCCACCCAATGCATTGACAAAAAATATCAGAGTAAGCATTTTAGTTCACAGAGCAAATCTATTTCACAGCTGTGATGATCTGGTTTTTTCCTTGTTTCACTAGTCGAGTAATGGATTATTCTCCTACCAGAAAAAGAAGTACAACAGAAAGGACCTGTGGATTAATTTAATCTAAATTTAGTTACGCAGTCCTTTCCTCTATCTTCCATGGCTTGTACTTCTGTGAAACAGTTGAATTAGCAGCATGTTATCCCACAAGAAAGATATTAGGAAAGATTAGTAAGATGGCTCAAAAGAAAAAAGATTTCTAAATGAAGGCTGCCATGGTTTACTAGTCGATTTTGCTAAGAATATCACTCATCCTTTATTACTGTGAAAGAGAAGAACAACTTCTGAGCCTGTGTAACAACTTTAAATTTCCCAACTATCAAAACAAAATCACTAACACAAATCAAATTTCCCAACCACTAGATGCAAAAAAAAAGATTAAGAAAATCAGTTATGTATTGTCCTGTTCTAGTTCATTCTAAAACTCACACTTCGGACAATTCATGACATTTATTATTATATGGAATATAATAACACTTTTACTTTTTTTTTTTTCATTAATATGCTCTTTGAGTATTGCATTTTTGGCATTTGAAAAAAATTTTCTGCATTTCTAGTGATTCAGAAAAATCCCAAGTCAATAGGTAACCATCAGCTAGCTCTATAGGGCTGGCACTTTAACCCAAGAGAAAGAAAAAAGCCTGTGGAAATTGAGATATCCCAACTTGTTCCAATACTTATTTCTGGATTCTTTAAATTGTTTAAAAACAGAAAATTTACTTGGAACATTTTATCTTCCACCTGGATTTTGAGTATAATTCTCTCTTTCATCATCTTCAAGATTACACAAATCCTGACAACCCACCCTGCAGTTCACAATTGGATCTAGCTTGCCTTGTGCTTTTTTGCTTCGCTGAATTGACAGCTTCTGAACCAGCTCTGCAGGGTAACTGGGGGCTCCAGGAGAGAGAACACAAAGAAAAAAGTAGTAGAATAAGCTAAATGAGTAAAAGAATATGGTGGGAGAAATGTAGGATTAGTGATAATAAGAGTATTGGAGAAAGTAAAATAAGCTATTCAGATCAGGTGGCTACTAGTTTCACTTTGCTTCATGGTAGAGAACAGAAAGCACTCCTTGGTGCAGATGTCCCTTACTCAATTTAAAACCAGTGATAAAGCATCCTGTGCCATAGAAATTATAAATTCCTTTCATCCCTGAAATAGCTACATTGCTATTTATATAAATGCTTTAAGTAGTGAAGTGCAAGTTTGAAAGAAGCAGCTTGGTGCATATTTTGATGAGGTGAGGACTTGAAAAATTGAATGCCATGAACTAAAGCAGCTAATTTCAGCTAGATCCTATCTCTCACTAAAATGCAAAGTGACAAAATAATTCAGTGCTGCTATGACACAATGAGACTGAGGTTGAGAAAGTTAAAATAGCTGCAGTACCGTAGCAGTAAAATTCATAATTAAATCTATAGAAAGATTTTTTTGGGGAAAGTACCTTTTTGCAAAAAAAAAAAAAGACAGGAAAACATCTCAAAAGAAAGAGTTTCACTGATAAACCTTCAAACATAAATGAGCAAAAGGAGCTGGATAGGGCTCCTCTTACTCAGTGTTGCACTCTTTATGACAACCCCCACCCCAGCACCCAACTGAACTGGTTTTAATCTCTGCCTGCTACCAGGGGAATTTTAACCAGTGCCCAAAGCTGGTGTATTGCCTGGAGCAAGAAATCACTAATTTCAGTCATTCCATTTGATATCATCTTATTTGATAGAAATAATCGAATATTTATTGGAAAAATAATCAATATCCAGATATTCAATATTTGAAGAACATTAATATACATTTACACATGCATTCTTTGGGGGATGTGTATATATATATATATATGTATATAGGTGTACTTAATACCAAGCAAAGCAATGGGAGTTCCCAGTGGTGCCCACGCAGACACTCGAGGTGTGGTGCAGAGACCCCCATCTCAGGCAGAGAGTAACAAACCTTCTCCACCTCTCGTTGAAGTTCTCAGGTCTGTGCTCACAGCCAAACATTCTGTTTGTTTGAACCATGTGTATTCACAGTATTCATGCAAAAGTCAGTTTTAAAACAAAGCTTTCACAGTAAAACCATACCAAAGCATCTTTAATTTTATAGATATTTAGTTTCAAAAAGCCCTTTTGCCTATTTTATTTGGATTCTTCCTCCTTTCAAGTATTTCAGCATCAGTGCTTATATAAAAGACTGAACATCTGAAAAAGATATCCATTTTGTTTGCAAAAATTTTGGAAGCCTTAGGAGGTCATTATGGAACTTGAAAGCATAATATTTATTTGATGAAATCATGACAAAACTGGCAAGCAATTCTTAATAGCAAATTTATTGAAAACACATTTCCTTTAGTTATCCTCAGTCTAAACTAATAACTCACTTTAATGATCCTTTCTTCAATACCAATGATTTCTGAATTATTAAAGCCAGAAGATGGACAAAGTACATGTCAGCACAGGCTTCATTCAGGATGCTGGGAAAGCAAAGTGTGAAGGTCTTACAGTTTCTGTATTACCAAGGCATCTATACAGCTCTTGCAGAGACCTTTGTATATGGTCTGTATTTAGATTTTTGCGGGCAGTCTCATTGGCATGGCTTGTGTAACTGCAGCTCATTTTATGTAGAGTTATAAATTTTAACATTAACAGTCGAAAGATAGTAAGGAGCACAATAAGGGAATGTAAGCTGCAAGAAAAAATGTTGATGTCAGAGTAACCCCTGAAACTTTTTTCACCTTATTTGCTAAACATCTATCTAGTTTGGTGGTTATTATACTGTTTCAGCAACTTAAATTTATCTCTGTCAGATTTTAAATAGAATCTGGAATGCAATTATATGTCTTATGATATGTTACCAGCCAGAGTGGAATCCATTTGATATTCTTAACTTGTCCTTTTGGGATATTACAAGGACAGGTGCTACAAGGAAACAACAAAATGTCTCACTAATTTTCATGTTAAAATTCCAGAGATTAAGATATTGCCATTAATAAATAATCCTAATACAGGTACATAATCACCCAATCAACAATATTATATTGTATAGCCTCAGCTCTAGGTAAAATATTTAAGAATATTTTATTCTAGTTACATCAGACAATTTCTTTTTATAAGCAAAGACACAGAAAAGAGGACAAACTACTTAGCTTTAAGTAACCCGACTATTAGACACTCCGTGACCTTTGAGAGAAAAATGCAACCATGTCAACTAAAAAAAGTTTCCAAAACCCAGCATATAATAAAATGGCTTTGATTTTTTTATTTTTTTTTTTTTAAATTATTCCTTCCACCTCAGACAATTAACAGAATTACCAGAAGTCTTTCTGTGATATGGATCATAAAAAATAACATCCTGGTTGCTCTAGTAAAATCCTAGCCAAAGACAGAACAGATTCAGAAAGTCCTCAGATGAGCAGGAAAAAGCAACAGAAGACATCTATGGATCCAAAGAGGGGCCAGTGGAAGAAGATATGACAAAGATGTACACAATGATTAGTTAGTAATAAGACAACTCGTAACTATACAGGGATGGATACTGGCTAGAAAAAAACAAAACAAAACAAAACACACAAAACAAAACAACAAGAAAACCCACACACACCACAAAAAAAAAAAATACACACAAAAACAAAATGGAAAAAAAAAGTAGCTGTGTCATGACACAGCTTTTATCATGGAACCCAGACTAAAATGTTCTCAGCCAGAATTCTAATCCCACTTGGTTAAAGAACCAACAAAACGTTCACTGTTTTTCTCACTACCTATCGCAGTTGCTGTTTTGCTGAAACTTTGAGGAGGCATCTAAAGATCCAGCACAAGCTCAGCAAGCAGTTTGATGACGTATTTCACTATAGGATGTACTGAACCTCAGAGAGAATCTCTGCAATTGGTGTTGTTAATGCAGTGTGCTGTACAGAACACAAACAAAGCAAGAGACCCAAGGGGAACAGACCTAAAGGTCCAATAGTCTGGAAGCTCATCGTAGAATAATATACCTTTCAGATAAGCATGTCTAAAGTACCTAAGACCTCCTTTATGACACTGACAGCCCCCCCGCCAATATAATTAATAGAGCTTTTAACATTCATCTGTAATTACATATTAAAAAAGAGGATAAGTACACATCTGCTGTAGTATATACAGTGTGTCATATCAGATGGATTAAATTTGCTGTATGAATTTTCTGTAGCCATTTGCAAACCATGGAAAATACCTTTCCTTTTTTAATCAAATACCTTTTTGATTAGTCATCTACCTGCATTTGTGGCTCCAAAAGGAGAAGAAAAAGATTTTTTTCCTCTAACACACACCGTGGTATCTTAAATAGTACTGCAGCTGATGGATTATCAGGCATAGAACTGGAGTAATGATTCTATAGGGTGCTGGATTACTTTAAAAGTTTTGTTAATAATGTCAGCTGACAAACCGACACTAAGAGTTGCACCAGGTATTACATTTACTAATTGTCTGTTCAGTCAGGAGTCCAGCTCCTGTAGAAACCTGGTCTTCACAAACACCTACTATTCTGACAAATTACATAAATTCCCTTGTGGTAAAGACAACGTTTTTAGCCAGTGGTACTGAATGCAATGCTGGAAGCTTCCTGAGTCTTCTCTGCCCTTTCTTATCCTGAATTCCACTAATTAATCTCAGAGGGATTTTGAAAAACGGTGAGAATAGCAACTGTGAGGTAGCACTCAACAGTCAGACATTGCTAAACTGATACCAGTTACTTCCCCAGGCACTGCAGCTTCAGAAATCCCAGTCTCATTAAGAAACCATTAATGCAAACCAATGACATCAGGATGCCACAGCCAAGCCTCTTAGAAGCACAAGCTGGCTCTGTGTGATTTAGGGGGAAGGGATTGGGGGATTGTTTGGGGGTTTTTGGGCATCTGCTTTCAAGCAGGTGCTCAATGTTTCTTTTCAAAGCCGGGTTAGTGGAAAACAGAGTATTACATTTATACTACTTTGTGACTGCAGAATGGAAGGGGCTTATGCAGTTATGCTTGGCTTCAGGAAAGGATGGAACTACTGTAGGTTAAGAGGAACAATATAGGCATGATTTACCCTGGGTGTGGTTTTGTTTTGTTTTGTTTTTTTCTTCCTCTCTCCCATTAAATAATTCTTGTTCATCTTAATTTAACATCTTGCAAGATTCGATTTTTATAAACATGCAAAAAACTTAAACAAGCAATTATGCAGAACTTTCAGAAGGGACAATGATGGATAGGCACATAATTGCAGTGGGCTGTGTTTTTAACTGACAATTTTCAAATATATATATATTTTTTTTTCTTATAATTACTGCAATTAGCACCATTAGGCTCATTTCAGGAGAATTCTCATGACCACATCTAGGGAAAACTCCAGTAAGGCAATCACTTTCCATTATATACATAACAGGACAAACAACATCAATACATAAGCCCAAATATATACTTAATATTTATACAAGAATATTAAATTTGCCTCTAGCTGTTTTAGAGCTCACTAAATCAAGTGTACTGTATTTTGATTAAAATCACGGTTATTAAATTAAGAGACTTTTTGCAACATTCTTACTTCAGAACATACGGTGGACCACACAAATTCAGCCTCATAAAACATGGTGAAGTCACACCTAGAGCAGTAAAAATAATGGGGGGGGGAAATCTAAAATATATTGGTTCAAAAAGACCAGAAATATAGGGGATAGATCTTGATGAATGACATAAAATTACTTTTTCTAGTCTCTTCATCTTCCAATTTGGCATTGGAGAACATTGTATAGATGCAAATCATACATAAATACAGCAAGAGGGAGTCTCAGGAGCCCATAAATAACAGTGTAACAGTGAACAGAAAAACAGACTAGAGTGGAATTCTCAGGCATAATCTCAATTTTACTAGTATATTAAAGGATAAATTATCAGTTTAGAGATTCTGTGGTAGCTATAATAAAGGCTGATGAATGCTTTTTTATCCTGATACAGGTTTACCATAACGTCAGTGTCTCTGCATGGATTAACAACTCAATATTGGCTGAAACAAAAAAAATGTATTGACAGAACTCTGCAAAGTCAGTTTTAAACAATGAAACAATACATCTTCCAGTAGGTGTAAATAAGTCAAAATAGGCACTGCTTATGAACCTTAACAGCACATGACATGGTTTTCATTTTATTTTGAACCAAAGTGTCTGTTTCAGCCACTGATAAAACATTGTAGTCTGTTGGCAAACATCTACATAATATGTATGATTTTCTTACATTGTAACTGTGCTATAGCCATTTGGAATACAACATAGAGATAGAGACATATATATATTTAAACCAAAGGTGGCAAGATTAAGCTTTTGATTTACTTTAAAAGCCCTTTACTCCACCAATAGTGGTTTTGCCAATGCTGACAAGCAGAATTGATGGCACCTAGCCAAAACCGCAGCAACCTGGTGCTTTTGTGAAACCAAAACAGTTAATTTTCAGAATTTCAAGTAGTAATTATTTGTGAAGCTCTAGATTTAAGTGTCTTTTCTTGTCCTTTCATTATTGTTGGTTTGGCAGTTGAGCAGAAAAGATTGTCTTCATTTAGGAGGACTGTCAGAATTAAAGCAC
The DNA here is from genome assembly GCF_000691845.1 of Merops nubicus. NCBI lineage: Eukaryota > Metazoa > Chordata > Aves > Coraciiformes > Meropidae > Merops > Merops nubicus. The sequence goes on from NW_008607917.1 coordinate 10,536, forward strand.
TAGCCTCCGAAGTTTTGTACTCCAATTGACCAGTTAGAATGGAAGTCTACTATAAAGATAGCAATGCTTTACAGCAGCTTTTTTTTCCACTGGTAACAAACTGAATTCTAAATGTTTATGGGTTTTTAAAGCGAGTAAGCACTAATGACTTAAAGTCATTAGTTAGTCATTAGCTCTGCACACACCCACATCTATATTCATAGCATTATACTGTAAGCCTACTACATTTTCCAACTTTTTTTATGTATACAGAGTCCAAGTCTCCTCTGACTCAGGTTTATAGTTGCAATGAGAAAATACTCATATAGGTCATTAAAGTAAGACAAGATCCCCCTCCTGTGCTTCATATCACAATTCTGTTATGCTACACAGAGCTCTCAGTGCTTTATCTACTTCAATTATAACATCAGAATCGAATTTAATTAGCTCTTGTAATAGTATTAGCGTCACATTTAAAATAGCATCTGTTTATAGTTACCCCAGACTGAAATTATCAAGTGACAATAATCTTTTTGCTTTCTTTACATGTGATAACGAATGGCTGGCTGGGCTGCTCTGCCATTACAATGCTGTGCTACTTCTCCATGTTTCAATCTTCATCCTCATGTTACCATGGACAAGACAAAACTGATTTTTCTGTGTGCATATTCATTTATCCCATCTCATTTGTCTGTTTGAAGGGTGAAAATGAAAAAAAAAATGCTTCTTAGATGATGGCCTGAAACTGTATTTTCACACTTTTTTCTGCCTTACATTGAAGTTAAGAGCACATGGGGCATATTTTTGTATCACATGAGATTGACATTTGGAAAACCTATGTAAATATTTGAGTTTTGAAATAAGCCAACAGCAACAGATGGGTTTGAGAACTAAAACATGCACAGTAAACTCCAAATTCTTATTTCTTTCAAGTCATACCAACATTATCTCAAAGGAAAAATACTTGAAGACTGATGAAAATTTACATTAATAGTTAAATTTTGTGTTAAGATTTAGAAAAACAACATATTGTGGCAAATTTGACAGGAATCCTGCTTCTCCTAGAGTAATTTCTAAATGTAATGAAATTTTCCATCAGCATTCCAAGGCTTCACTAACAGTGTAATTTACTGACTCTCTTCAGAAGCAGCTAATGTGGGGGAAAGAATCTGTACTATCACCTGCAAAACCCTCTTAACTTTAATTTCAAAGAGTGTTTGGGTTTCTGGGAAGATGACTTCCAAGGTTGGGTTTTCCTCTGCACCTCATTATTCTACCTCCTTTCATCAATGAAAAGTATTTTTAGTTCACAAATGCAAAAGCTGAGTTATGCATGACAAGCCAATGACAACCTTCTTAACAGGGCTTTCTAGTAGTTAAGAGTTAAGCAAATTACTGTAAATATTAAGTTAAAAACCAATTGATTGCTGAATAGCCAATAAAGTAAAATCCTGATGCCCTGATTAAATGGCTTCCCTTAAATCACTTCTGATAAAACTTTGCAGTACTACACAACATATCACAGAGGTTTGTGTAATTGTAACCTTTATAAAACTCAGCAGTTAGACAGAGAAGATAGAATCAAACTAATCCTGGTGTCCAGTGAAAGGAGAAGAGTCAATGGACACAGCCAAAACATCTGAAATTCCATCTGATAATCAAAAAAAACCACAAACCCCTTTTCATCGCAAGTGTGGTCAAACAGATGTCTAGTCCCCATCCCTGGAGTTATTCAAAGCCTGACTGGACACAGCCCTAATCAGCCTGCTGTAGCTGACCCTCTGCTCAGAGGTATTTAATCATACCACTTTCAAACGCCTCTTCCCATCTGAGTGATTCCGTGATCAAACTGCTCTTCTGATTGATTTCAATAGATAGCTACCTTTCAAGGTTTAGAATAAATGTATAAGTATGATCCCAGGGAACATGAACCCCAGACCTAGTTTTTCCACCATAGATCATGTTGGTAACACACCTCATTCTTGGCCCCATTTCTCTGTCAAGATAGATTGTTAAGTGTATGTGGATTGCTAAGTGTATGTGCTTTTCATATATGTATGTATTGTTCTTAGTTTGCCAGTCCCCAGCACCTATGACTATGACCAAACCACCTGAAGAGGCCTTAACAGCATGATAGGATAGGCTGAGTTCAGGTGCCACAAAAATTGCTAGAGGTCAGCTTAATTACACCCAGACCCATAGCTACCATCTCCAAGCACTGAATATGGAAGCCAAGAGGACAATTTTCTGAAAAGAAATTAAGACCTTTAGAAAGTTTTAGTGCCTATAGACAGGCCACAACCAATCTTCAATTACAGCAAAAAGGCCCCAGATGAACATGGCAATTCAGAAAGATTCTTTTTCTTTTAAACTCATGGAGCCATGGAGAACCTGCATATCGTCACTGCTCTGTGCAGTACATTTTAATGGGCTCCTTGGTTTGTTCTCACTGCTGCAGGAAGAAAACTGGAAATTCAGGGACAGATCCAGCATACTTTCACTAACTCAGTAAATAAATATAATTGTTGAAATTTGCACATCAGTATGCATGTTGGTTTGTCCCCAGAGAGTTAGATAACAGTTTACTCTATAGGTCAGATGCTTTAAGGAGTATCCTCCAATTTTCCTCTAAAAATGAGATAAACTATTCTAGACGTTGAAAGTAAAAGCTGTATCCCAAAATGTCAACTGCTAGGCGGAAGCTTTCATCAGCCACAGAGAAACATTAGGCACAACTCTAGGTGAAGAAAAACACCAATGTGTAAATCTTCCCTGAAACCAGCTATTGCACAATTCACAAAAGAGATTTGAAAGATGGGATCTCATTCCCACCCAGTAAATGATAACGTGCAAATCTATTTCCCCCCAAATATAAAGAGAACTCCCATAACATTTAATTTCTGTCTCCTACTGAAATACATAAACTTTAAATATATTAACTTTTGTCTCCTGTTAAAATATATATAAAGTTCAGTGAAAGGTTACAAGAATTTTCAGAAAGGAAGATTCAGCACTAAAGAGAAAAAATGCTGGCTTCAGAATTAAATGTCAGTTTTGTCAGGCCCACAATTTCACTTAATGGAATTTCACAAGTCCATTCATTTGTAGGCATGGGGTTCAAAACACATGTTTTTTAACAAATGCAGAAAACAAGTTTTATAGACTAAGGGAAAACATTAGTAAACACATTTGAATCAGTCCTTCGCATATTCATAGCTTTTAATACCTAGAATAAACAGTCAGTCTATCAGCATTGATGGACCAGCAGTTATCTACACTTCAAATAAAACCACATGAAAATGAGCCTAAAAAAAGTCACTGAATTTTTTACCCAGAGGCACAATGAGCAGTTGAACACTTGTTTCTAAGTTCCCAATTAGCAAATCAATTCTGAAAATCCAGCAGAGGCTACATGACCTTGATGATCACATCCAGTCACTAGCAGAACAGAAGGTGGATGCAAAGCTAACTGTTGGCACTACCCTTGCTTTAATGCACTTCAGCAGGTGGTAGGCAGGTTGGCCAGCAAAAGAAAAGGAATCTAGAAATTGTATTCTATTTTACAGAAAACAGCTGTGATGAAGCACAGCATGTCACAACACTGCCAATACAGATCAACAGCAGCTAGTACTTCTTCCACAAAATAAGGAGAAAACAATGAAAACCAAGGCTCAGCATTGACCAAAAAAGTGGCAAAACATGTGGATTTCCTTTTGCTAATAGCCATTCCTGAAGTCACCACTAAGCTGTAGTAGAAAAAAAACCCTTCATCTGTCACTCCAAATACTACAAGATTTTAGAACAATAATTAACTTAACATCTCTAGATATTACCCAAGTACTGAGGAAACATTAGGAATGAAAACTAAAAGTGTATATCCAATAAGCAATCACACACTGGACAATCTGTTTTGCTAGTTTTTGGAGCAGCTCAGCTAGACCTGAACACTGCAACAATTTCTAAGGAAACCCACACAAGTATTTTTAATCTGATAGGTTTTAATCTATATGTCTATCAACTCCTCCCTTTACATAGTATTCCAAATCTAAAGAGAAAAAAAATTTCTTTCAAATGCTTGTTTACATGTCTTTGAAAATGGAAAATAACAGATTCTGAGAGGTAGTATACACAATCTCCCCATTTCCAGTCATGACTATCCAAAGTTTAATGACTAGTCTTTTTTTGACAAATTTTTCCTCTAACATCAAATTTTACCCAGGTGAACATTTTCATACAGCACTTCTTTTTGGTGTAGCTTATTCTTAAACATGAATTATTTTGCCATTAGGCACAGCATTTGGATTAATAATGCAGCACACTTTTAATGAGTGTCTATAAATTGTTTCTTGACTGACTCCGACACATCTTCTGTGGGAGTCAAACACTGGGTGTGTTTGACAGTGCAATTAAACAGAGAAGCCAATATATTGCCAGAAATCAGCTCTGCCATTACACAGCCTGCTCCTACCAATGAAGTCAACTAAAACCTCTCTAGTACAGTATTTCATGAAGAGAGGTGCACATTTTTTTGGTAACTAGAACAATAGTATATTCATTACCTGAATCAGTGCTAAACAGAATGAAAAACCATCCACTTATCATATTTTACCAGGCTGCAGGAAGACTAGCACAGAAGAGTGATGCATGGAAGTTGAAGTCTACAATCCATGTTTTTGGTCCTGGTTATAGCTCTGCTAGCTTTAAATAACAAAATACTATACTCCTATCAAATAGAATCCTATTCTATGAAACCAAGAACTTAAGAGAAGAGCTAGACAAATGAAAGCTGTACTTATCACAAGAATTCTAAGTTGAAGATGCAAAATCTCCACCAGTAACTCAAGCTTTCCTCCAACTTGTTCAATCTCATCTAGTTTTATTCAATATAATATCCAGGCCACTTAATATAATTTAGCAATCAACAGTATTTTTCCGAACTATCCTGTAGATATAACTATGCTGTATAGTACTGTTTTATATATACATATTACGTGTGTGTGTATATATCTCCTCAATTGATCTTCCCAGGGCAAAAAAAAAGTATCACTCATTTGTTTTATTCTTCTGAGTCCCCATATACTGTCTTCATCAATATAAAGCAATTTAAAATAAAGCTACATGAAAATCTATACTTAGTCTGCTGAAGTAATAGAAAGTCTTTACATTCTTCTGGGTGTATTTTCATTACACCCACTGTTGGGGACAATCTTTTTCATACAAATTTATGGGCACATTAGCTATAATAATTCCATTTTGTATTTTATCTCAG
>NW_008607917.1:15814-24964 GCF_000691845.1 Merops nubicus
TATAAACTGTTCCAATCATCTGAGTGCATTAAAAGTGTAATTCTTTCAACATATCTTATTTGCCTATGAATAACTTTTTAGCAAGATAACCACAGGCTCCTTTTCATCAGAATATTAACATTTAACATATGTTTGGCCTCACAATCTGCACGTTTGTTTCAAGGTGAGATTATGACATTCACGTTTCTGAAGACCTCCACACTGATGTCAGTTTACAGACTTTGAAACTGGCTTTTTTTGCCTGAAGTAAGTAGTTACATGAGCAGCTCAAGCTGGCAGATCTGAGTTAACCAACTTTTACAGGAGACCAGGTGTTAAAACAGGAGTGAATCCCATTCTTCCGCTAGCACAGTTGTTGGTAGAGTACATGTGCCCACAGGGCAAGTACATTCAGCCTACAAAATAAATATGCAGACAAGTAAAATGCTATGATAAATGTATGCAGCAGCATGCAACTCCAGAGGGTCAGGAGCAGTCTGTGTATTCTTGAGATGGCAAAACATCTATATGCTGAGATGTTTTACAGTATGAAGCCTTTCTGGGAAATGGAAGTTGACTTCTAAGCACATAGGATGAAGCTGTCAAACCTACTGATAAAACCTTTCAGTCCTTTTGGAGGGACAAAGCCTGGCTGTAAGAACACAGGCTGTGAAAACACAGATGGTTAAGTCTAAAACTATTTACATTCGAACACATTTTGCAAATATTGACTGCATTTCTTTTTTATAGGCAATCAGATGAAGGTTATTTTTTGCAGAAAACAGCCTTAATCTAAAATACTATATAAAATATGGTAGGCATATGCATATATAATATAAACTTCACAAAGCTTGACCGAGTTAAGCATAAATAATCCCTTTTCTGACATAAGCCTTTTTTTCTCCCTGAAATAGTACTACAGCATTAGCTAAATAGAACATTTCAGATGAAAAAGTGACACTTAAAAAATAAATTAAGTCATCAACCAAATGCATTTTGGCTAATATTGCCTTCCAAAAAACTTAACAAGCATTGCCTGTTCTGATAAAAAAGATTGGAAAGTTTGACTTCATTACAGTAAAGCTGCAACTGTTTGCAAACAGACAGTAATTATGGACCTGTCAAACAAAACTGACTTTAATAGAAATGAACTATTCAGCCACTGCAATCCTAATTTTGCTAGACCAGTACAACATATCATTACAAAACATGACATCGGTAAACCTATGACCACAGAAAAATAGCTCAGTACATTAGGACAATTAGAAACAACTCCATTAGAACTTGAAATCGTATTTTTAAGTACAAATCTGGGCCAGCACACATGTGAATTAAAATATGGCTGATGTGCTGTGCATCACCATTTCCTCTAGATCTTTTTCCATACATGCCCATGCTGATTAAAGTGAGTATTTTGTGAAATTACTGTACCAGAACAGTAAATACCAGCAATATAACATCAATAAATGTCATTCCAATTTGTTACATTTATAAAAGCCAAGTTTTTAAAGTTACTGTAAACACTGAAAGATTGTCTGTCAGGGAAAAGCAAAAGTATGTTTTTTCATAAGGAATGGATTTAATGCTTATTTTCTCTGATTTTAAAAAGACCTTTAATATTATTTTATTAAATGTAACTGTCACTGATGTAAACTCATTTCTCAGAGGGGCATTTCTAGTCTATTAGCAGAAGCTACTACCCTGATTAATATTACATGAACATTTCCATTATCAGCTCAAGCCAACAGAAAAAATAAATGCTTCATCCCTGTTGTCAAGCTCAGCATGCTCCCCTTGTCCTCCTATAATCAGCTTTTCTGCAGTCAAATGATTTCAGTGTTTGTCTTTTAGAGAACCCACAGAGAAGCAGACCAACGCACACAAACATAAAGCTACTTGCCAGTTCTTCCCCTTCTTGGATAGCTCTAAGCAACTGCTTGTGACAATGTAGTCAGGACTTCTCAGAACAACAGCCCAAACTCCCCAGCTTCTATAGATGCTCTGCAGGAAGCTGCACAAAAATGTTTGCTTAGGCTTGACCCCTATGCTTGGAAGAAGCTTCCAAAGGATCAAGAGCTGCAACAACTCACCTTGTGTACTTCTGTCCTGCTTTTTCTTTCTGATCAGTACTCAATGTACTGGTACTTTTCCCCCTCAAGTTTTATTGAATTTTGTAGATGATGATAGTAATGAATAGTTAAAGACATCATTTCAAGTTGCAAAATGTCTTTAAAGATATTCAGAGACATGAAATCTCATAGGAGTAAGGTCTAAATCTTTTGGTCTATCCTTACACAGGTGAATTGAGTTGACCAAAATCCCATATGAAAGCACAGCCATTTGCAATTCTAATGAAGTGTTTTCTACAGAATAATCTACAGCAGTTATGTGAATTAGAACTTCTATTAATTCATCATCTTAACTCATTTATCATTTACATCAGACAAGTCCTAACTGTCCCTTTTCACTGTTCCCAGAAATGAGAGAGAAAGGGGTAATCAGTCTGAGGCAGCAGTGGTGAAATATCTTCCTTATCCAGAATATGTATTTCTTAATAGCTTTTTATTTGGATATAAAGTACTTAATTTTGACTGCACTTCTCTGTTCTACTGCATCCAACTTAGCCATGCTTTAAAACATTTTTGCAGTGAAAAAAACTTTTGTACAAGAAGGAAAAATCTAGCAAGACACCTATGCTGTTTGCTCCTTTCACTCTTTTCTTTCTGTGAATTCTGACGCTGTTTTCATTTAGCTTGCTTTAGGCTGTTTCTAAAGATCCTAATTGTCCTTTCCTATACTTGAGGGAAGACATGGTAAACTTATCAATGGAACATTGCTCCCTTTAAATTTGTAAACACTGAAAATCCACATGCTTGTAGTCTTCAGAGCAGTGTGACACATTTTACATGCAGCAAACAGCAGCACACCAACTGGTTAGTATATTTAGTGGTCTTTTTTTGTTGTTTGGTCGGTGTTTGTTTTGTTTTATGAATTAGGCCTAAGTCCTCCTACTAAAAAAGTGTTGATTTTTTTTTTTTTTTTACTGGCTCTGCTGTCTTCACTTTTGGAAATGTCAAGCAGCTGCAGGATTTTCTGACAGACTGATGGAAGTGCTGAGCACCTCTGCAAGTCAGACTACATGCCTATTACTTTTCTGGTTTTTGTTACTCTAGAGTGGTTTTATGGCTTTCATTTTTGTACAGCTTATCTTGTGATAGTTTAAAGACACATTTCCTGTATTTCCCACGAGTTAAGGTTCATAGTCATCTATTCCCATGTCTTCAAACCTCCAGTTGACCAGGTTCTTTGTTACAGACCTTTCTACATTCTCACAAAGTACTGTTACAGCTTCTATAGAAAATACTTTAATGTCTAAATCTATAAATAGCAACTGTCAAACTAGAGGCAGAACATCATCCAACTAACTGAAAAACCCAGTTAGTTCATCAACCAGGTGCTAGAAACCTGCCTCTGCAAGCTCCAGGCCCACAATCATCTCCCTCTGCAGCTGAATCACACATAAGAGCTCCCTGAAAAGAACTCTGATGCTCCAAACAACAAGCTCTACTGATACTGCACCTCCTGGCCAAAGAAAACTCACTAAATTCCTCTTACACACTTTCCAGACAGCTTTGAAAGGCCAAATATTCGCTGTAATTAATGATTTGAGACCTGGGGCAATGCTGATGTCAATAGACAGCCAGGAAAGAGCAGGTACAAGCAGCAACAGATAAAAGGTTCATCAAGACGATAGGACTTTATTTTCAGCTCATGCTCAAACTGCTCCTACACTTATTGTGACAACTGCAGGGTCTGTGTAGAAGCTAAGCTCATCTCGGTACAAAGCAAAGTCATACAAGTCCTGAAAGAGTTCCAGTTTTGAGAAGTCAAAGCTGTACAAAGTTATGTACTCCAGCCATTACTAACACAGAGAGAAATCAACCTTCTTTCAGTTCCCAGATTCTCATTATTAAGACATAAAAGAAGGAAGCATTATAAAATGGCATAAGCAGTTCTAAAGATTGGGGAATCATATAGATGAAGACTGAAATGGATTCATTGTGACATGAAACAAGCCACTTCAAACAGGCACATTTGAATCACATCATGTCCTGAAAACATCAAATTGAATGCGAGTGAGAAGTGAGAAAATGACAGCATTTTCAGAGTTTAAATCCAATTTTCCACATGAAGTGCAACTAAACTAGGAATAAACTGAAGTCACAGCTGAAAGAGGTCATTTGTAAAACATTACACCTGGTGCATAGATTTTCTTTTTTAGGAATAATCAAAAATACGCACAATTGTTAAGAAACAACTTAAATACACCTGAAATAATATATATTAACACTTCAACAGTAGATGTTGCAGCATAGAATAATTATGACAGACCAATGCACTTTCTTGAGTCTCTGTACTTCCTTCAAGTGTTAAGATCTGCAGTACAATATTTTTCACAGTTCTGTAACTGAGGTTTAAAAATGATGCAAAAATAGTGACTCCAGAGCCAGATTTCAGTCAGGATGAGGACGAAAGCTTGATCAGACAAAAGTTTCTAGGGGAATGGAAGTGAGTCCAGTATGATGACAGTTACTTGCAGACTATTTATATCATGAAAACATTGCTATTACCTCAGACAATTTCTTTCTAAGTTATTTAGGTCAGTTTGGGAGTTGCTATGCTAGCAATGAGGCAGAGAACAGCTGCATCAGAAAAAAATGTTCCATGAAAATAACAGGAAAGATGTTGGGTAACAAAGTCAATAAAATGCTTCTCAGTACAGTGGTTAAGTCACTCTGCTAATTATCTACAGTGAGCAACCTAGCTATCCTACAAACAGTAATTACACTAACTTTTCAGTACTTAAAACACTGCAAGATGTTTTGGAGCAGTGCTGATGTATTTCATTCTACAAAAAAAATTCCTTATTACTCAGTTATTTAAAAATTAACAGAATGCTTATTGAAGCTAGTAAGCAGAAATTTAAACCTAACCAGAACACAATCCCAATGCTATAGAAGAAATACATGTGATATAGGAAGTTTCCTTTGCCCATTATTTAAGAAAAAATCCTAGACTTTTCTCATCTTATTTGTGCATTTGAAGGCATCACTAGCTCCACACCTACCAGTTACTCATCTTTTCCATCCCAAATAAATATCTGACTCAACTCATATTCTTGATGCTTCTATATTTTTAGAGCATGTAGTGAATTAATTATATCATTAAAGCTCATGGAATAATCAATATTAGAGTGATAAAAAGCAGCAGAGCACATATAAACCAGCCAAATCATCCTGTGTTTTTAGAATGAATTTAATAATGAAAGTGAAAACTATAAAATATAAGTTGTTCTCTGAAACTGAACAGGAGGCTATATGATAGAACATAAAACCCAAAGAGTAAAAATCTGTTAGTTTAACCTATGCAGCATGCTATCCCAATTTGTTAAGTTTGACAGTTACAGAAAAAAAAAAGTACTGAGGAAATGGCCTGGAAACTGAGGAGGAAGAAAAAAATTAGGACAAGAAAAGGAAAGAGTACATTAAATGTCTTTCACTTAAAATTTGAAATATTTCCTCCCTTATACTATTTTTGGAAGGGGCAAAGATTAGAAAATTAACATCACATCAAAGTGAGTAATTTCACATTCTACATCTAGACAAAGTGCCTGATCCTAACAGCACTTGTGCTGATTAACTTGTATGTATAATTGAAACTGAGTGTCAGTGTTCTTCAGTCAGTGGCAGAAAAAGAGGTAAGGGAAAACTGCAGGCAATTGAGTTAATTAATCCTAGAATCAGATCAAATCGTAGGCAATCCAAACTGAATAACTTCAGTTCTATTTCATACTAGTTCTCATGAAAGTAAATGGAGAAGTAATAGACATGAATTAAACATTTTCATCTCACAGTACTAAGCGTTCACCCATCACCCATGAAGCTCATTCTTCATCCCATGGGCTTCAATAGCTGCAGTGCCTGCTTAATAAATGAGTGCTAATTATTCAAAATTATGAAGAAATGTAGTACTCAGCATGTACACCCTCTTTCACATATATCCAGACTGTACAACAACAGTCTGCCATACAGAATATAAAAGAAGGCAATTACAACATATGTAAATCTAACACAGAGAAACAATAATGCTACTGTAGGACTGATTATGCTGATTTTTCTCTAAGAAATACAGTCTTGAAGCTGAAAATATATCCTTAGAAATTGTGCTTTACAAAAAAAAGAACCACACAATGAAATCATTGCAGTTCCTCCAAGTAAAACATGTTTAATTTTTCCATGACAGCTGCAAATATACATATCCTGTCTCTCAATTTTCGTATGGAACTACCAACTGAACATTTGGAATAATCAATTTCTATAGTTTTACACTATTTCTTAGCATTACTTAAAACTAAAATAGTTTCAGTATGATGTAAGTAAGAAGACAATTACAGTCAGCACCATCTGATAAGTATTGCAGTATTCCCACTGCCATCAAATCCCCCCAGCATGCTACACAGCAAAACAAGATGCTGAAAAGATTAAAGCTTTTAGGAGTACTATTTTTGAATTATGGAATACCTCCATTACTTTCAATTATTTTACTGTAACATAGTACTTGCTAACATATCACATCCCATTACAAGAAATTCATAGCAGCAAAACAAAATTCCAGAACTTTGCAAAGTGACAATATATTAACGTGTTCTCAAAAATCTCACAGTATCTCCTATTAAAAGTTTTAGATTTGGAAGAAGACAGCTTCTGCATTTGAATAACATATTCAATCATGCCAAGATAAACAGGACAGGAATTTAACCATTATTATTGGACATGAGTAAATGCAAAGCTTGGTTTGGTCTCAAAATTACTTGAAGTTTGAAAGCATGTCACAGACACCCATTATCAGCAATTTTGTTAGCTCTTTTCTATATTGCCACTCATGGAATAGATTTCTGTTGCCACAAGAATAAAGGAACTGTAAAGCATACAAGTTTTGAAAAAAACACTGAATCTTAGATCCAAGTTTTTTTTACTTGGAGGAAAATTGTGCAACTTCAACTTTCTGCGAAATTAAAATAGCAAATTTATCACAGAAAGTAGCAGTCTTTGTTCTGTACATTTTTCTATACATCACATGCAAGAAACATTGTTTTAATACGACGCCTAGCAAAGATCAGTAGGGGAGACATTAAAACACCCCAATCCACATTAGACCTCAGGTGCAGTAAAGCTGTCATACAGCTTGAACAAAAAAAAAAAAGGTATAATTTCACCGTAGCATTAAGGTTAACAGTGAGCAGAAACTATGGCCAATGTCACTACGGAGATCCATCTCCTAAAAATCCCACCCTTTCTCCTGGAACCCTTTTCTATGCCTTGAACTTGCCCTTCACCACAGCTAATGAAGCAAAACCATTCCTCCCTCTGCACTGGAGGGATTTTGCTGACATCAGCCACTCGCCCAGTCCTCCTAGGAAAGCACCATCACTAATTCCACTCTAATTGCAACTTTTAAACTAAAAATACCACAGTATTTGGTGGATACTTTTGGATGTATTTGCAAATTATTGCAATTCATTATTTATAGGCATGTTTGAAAGGAAACTCCTTAGAAACACTTTAGGAAACATTTAATTTAGTATTACACTATTCCAGATTGTATCGTGGATTTTGGAAAGAAATGGTTCTGTAATTAAGGAAGGCCATGTGTTTGAGTATATCCTGACAGTATTTTGAGAGGGAAGAGGGTAGAAGGATAGGGGGAAGTAATAAAAAAGGTAATTGCTAAGGGCAGAACTGAAGTCAGAGCATGAAAACTGGTCTGAGGACTCATTGAAGTCTCAAGTAAAGCATTTCCTGCCCCAGATAAAATTGTGTAAAAGCATCTGGTCACCAGAGGACTTCTAATGTCCACAGGAAATAAAAAATAAATCACAGCAATTTTATTGACCAGCTCTGAAATTAAATGCTTAGAGGACTTTCAGATCCAGTAGTAGTGTATGATCATTTGAATTTTAATCCGTAAATGTGTTAACAGCCAATAGCTGCTAAGAACCAGCATGTAGTAGAGAATACACTAAATGTGTAAATTGTTTAAAAGCATGAAAATTAAAACCAGAGGGTGATTAACTAGGTGAAAGGATGAAGAACATTGTATTATTTCATAACATCAATAATTCCAAGGGAACTCTCATTGTTCTCCATGTTCCAGGCAGGTGAGCTGAAATACCTTGGAAAAATCCTGCCAATTAAAGTAATTCGTGGCCACTTCTCTACATGAAGGAAGACTGTTGTAGTCTCTTGGCACAAGTAAACCTGTAGAATTCCCATTGTAGAAATAAATGGACTTTTCCATGGTTTTAGTTAAATAAAAGTGTGTTGACTTTCCCATATTTCTGCCAGTATATGGGACATAACTTAAACAGCAGTAAGCTAACACATTTAAATTGATGACATTTTAGGTGAATAAATGGACTGCATGCCAACTGGGACTTCTATAATAGATTCCAAACAGTTATTTCTGTTCTGATAATCAAAGTTCATGTACTCATAACTATTGATTCAAGAAAGCTTGTTAATGATGAAAACTCATAGCTTCTGCTAGTTTTCAGCAGTTTTCAGGCTCCTCTATATTGTTTTATTTCTGGATCATTTCTCCACAGTTAGCTTATTATGTTCCTATTTTAAATATTTAACATTTGCTGATGGCTAACCTGCACTCTGAGTGAATAATGGAAAAAATGAGTTTTCCAATTATCTATTTTCAATTAAATCAGACATCACCTTTCATCACATTGAATACAGTAAATATATTAATCCAATAAGCTACTACTCCTTGCTGTAAGGAATAGTTTTGTCTCAAAGGATTTTCAAAATAGTACTAGTTTTGAAGACAAAAAAAAAAGGAATTGTAATCATTGCTCATTTTCTCTCTGAGAGGATAATTTATTGCAAATGGAAAGCTTATTTCACACTTAGGCTTGTAGACTAAGCCTCCACTAGACAGGAACTCGTCTCACAGAACCCACCTGAACTAGTTTTCAGTAATTTACAAACTCATTCCAAAGCATCTTATTATTACTACCTTGTAAAGCAGTTACTAGCTATGAAGTGGGAAGTTGCTAAGCTACATACCTCTGGAATCTGCACCTATTTCCTTGGGAAAGAG
>NW_008607917.1:24995-33879 GCF_000691845.1 Merops nubicus
ATGACTGTATGGTCTCCCCCCCCTGCCTCTTCTCCCAACAGCTGCTGTGGGCACCTGTCACAGTCTGGATATTGGACAGAACAGATCCAGTATGACATTGTCATGTTGCTAATTCAGCTGGCTTTCTCTTCACTTTTAAACATTAATTTTAACTAAAAATAAAGTTCCACATGTGACTAAAGTTCTGGAAGAATTAATATTTAAAAATTCAGTTTGACTGACATTTTACTTTTGATGCTTGTTTCTGCTCATATGTTGTATTTACACATACACACAAACAGAAATTTAAAAAAAAACAAACTAGCCCAAGTTTTCCCCATTAATTTCAGTTTGACATTTTACTTTTGATGCCTGTTTCTGCTCATATGTTGGAATTACACATACACGCAAACAGAAATTTAAAAAAACACAAACTAGCCCAAGTTTTCCCCATTAAAAACACTACCAATGTTCAAATTACATTTGATTTTCTTCTGAAGAAAAACTGATCCCACCACTAATCAAACAACAGCACTACTTCAGGATGATTTCCTGTTTAATTCCAGTATATTGTCTCCAAAGTTTCTTCAACCACATTGGACTTTTAAAATTTTTATTCAGGTCTTCATTTTGAATTATTCAATCATTTTTGGATTCATTCACCTTTTCTCACTTTTTTCATTCCTTTGTTTTTTTCCAGCTGTACCTACTCCTAGCAAACATTTGCGAATCAGCTTTTCCTGAGCACGTTTCCAGCATACTGTTGGGTATTTAAATCACAACAGCCCTTACCTGAAAAAACCTCCACAGATTGCTGTCTGGTTTTGGGCATCCTCAGGAAGTCTACATTCACAGAGCAGTAAATTTGGGCTCTAAGCAAAACTACACATCTCCATTTTCCCATTTCCTACAGCATGAATGTGGGGGGGGTGGACAAGATGACCTTTAAAAGGTCCCTTCCAACCCTAAGTACTCTGATTCTATGAATGCCATCATAGCTTAGAGTCTCACTGCACAACCATGCCTAGGCAAATGAGGCTATTCTGAATTGGATAAACAGCACATAGGACTCCAAAATGACACTTGAGCCTTTTGCATCTTTCTTATAGTTAAAATGCCACAGGTCAGGTTTAGTTTACAGTCTCTACTCAGCACTGCTTTGCCATGTTCTCCATAGTTAAGTCCCTCTATTATTCAACACAGCTAAAAATACAGTGGATCAAAGAGGGAAGAGTTAAATCTGTCAGAGAGGGACAAGTCTAAAGAAAATTAACTAAAGGAAAATTTTCTTCAAGATACTTTTAGCATATTGAAATTTCACCATCAGACAAGGGAAATCTTGCCCACCAGAACTGTGGTGGCTGACCCATTAGCTGGCTCAAATGACAGCCCAGAGATGTAAGTCATGGTAATGCTTACAGTATTTACAAGTACCTACAAGGATTACCTTGCACCTGCCTTGGTCCCACTGATGTTCAGAACTGCCACGGTCCCTGTGGGAATTTTTGGATAGACTAAACAGGGTGTTAAGTACACACTGTTGTCTTGAGCACTTCAACAGTGTCTGAATACAGCCCTCGTGGTCCATACAGACTGCTGACAGCAATTACAGGCAGATAAAAGTGGTAGTACCTGAAGGGAATGCTTTCTTCACACACATCACAGCCAACAATGCCATTTCTCTTTTCCTGCAGGACACACTGCTCTCCCCCCCGAAGTGTAATAGTACACAACTCTCCTGTTACTCTCCATACACTCCTTATTCCCACTCCCAGGTTTTCTTACCTTTATCTGACTAGGAGTGTCCTCAACATACAGTAGCACAAGCAAGCAAACGATTTCTGCAGCAACCAATGCCCAAAGTCTTAGGAACTTACAGTCTTTGGTATTTGAAATTCAAAGAAACAGCTGGAAACATTTTCAAAGTCACAAGCTGCCAAAATGCAATACTTCCTCATTTAAGCATCGCTTCATATGACTGCTGAGGAAGCTCAGACAACAGGCTGCACTGGAAGTCCTATTGCTCTCAAGAGGACTGGAGCTCCATGACTAGTTTAGATGTCTCTTAAACTGATTAAAATTAGCATTTAATACACACATAGGGAACATTTTCTGAAAACTAATGGTCAGATTAATGCTTTCTCTTGGTCTGCATTTCAAAGTTTTACTGATGAAGTTGCACCCATTTAATTCAAATCACATCTACTGCTCAGCAGGTTTTGACTTCATTAGAATTTCCAATATAGCCAGATTTCGCTACAGAAGTGTTATTTTGTCTGTTTAGTTTATGGGATTTGGGAGGTTCTGATGGCATTTGATGCATCTACAGTGACAGGATACCAGGGTTTGGCTCCACTTGATTCTACAGGTATAGTCATGTACATTAGACTGTACATTAGCCAGTGCTCAACACTGCCCTGGCTGGTGAACAGTAATTAAATAATCAATGAATTCTTCCCAACCCATCTAGAATTTATGATGGGTTCAAGATGTGGCCAGACAACTTAACAGAATTGCAGTGAAAGTTCTATATACAGTTTAAAACTTACCATTGAAGCCTGCCAACAGCCATCCTACATCACGTCTACAACACTGCACCTGTACATTCAGTAGCAGAGACAAAATTATGTAAACTGAACTCCTATAGCACAGGACAAGAGCTCCAGGAGAGGGATGAAGTTGCATTGTTAAAACCACAAAATCCACGTGCTAAGAAAATGCAAGTGTTCTGAAAGTGGTATAGCACAGGGCATAGTGGGTCTGATGCTCTCATGTCTTCCGCTATGGCTGGCAAATTCCAAAACATGTCCTTTTACCCTTCAGACTCTTGGCAAAAGACTATAAGCTAAGAAAATTGCCCAGGATCTTTTTACAACCTTGTAATGTCGACATGTTCTCCACTTGCAAACTTGTATTTATGTGACAATATTGATGTAAGTGAAAATTTTTTACTTATATTTGTTTTACCTTTCTGAAGAGTAAAATTGGAATTGGTGGGGCGGTGTGAAGAGTTGAGAGGGAGGTTCTGTAAAAGGTAGCAACACAAAGCATTTTGTAACAATCCTACAAGTATAAATCCATTCATACAATACCCCAATAAGCAAAAGATGTGTTATGCCATGTTATGGGAATCCAAGACACAAGTGACTTTCATAAAACCAGAACTGTCAGACCGGGGATTAGACATCTTGGTTTCCATTCTGTTCCATTTACTGCTCTGATTTATGTTGTAACTTCAAAAAGAAGACACAGCCTAACTCAAGAAATGGTATTAAAGAAATACTAAAAGAAACTCCAGTGTCAGACTACAACATATATTCTACCTTGTTAAAGAAAATGATCAAAAAAGAAAGTACCAGCTTAGAATTTTGGCAGTTAATTTTTTTTTTTTTTTTGCAAAAGAACGAAACCCAAAACCTCTGTCAAATATCTAAATGCAGGGTGAAAATGCCTTAAAAACAGATCAGATTGACATTTTTATAGAGAGATGAGAAAATACTCTGAAAGCATAGGAAAAATTGTGTGTAAAATGGAAATTTGGTAAATATCTTTCAAGTTTTGAGAAAGCATTGTATATTTCTTGAAGTGCACTCCCTGCATCACTCAGCATTTGTTTTCTTCTAACCACGATGTAACTCTTACCTGATACAAGCAGAGGAAAGTAGTATGCATGTCCCCCAAGAAGACTGTAACTGGGTTTCTTTGAACCATGTTTCCTCTTCAGGAAAGCAGTGACAGAGATGAGGGCGTCTATTCTATATCTACTAGACTTTGTAGCACTTCTCTGTAATTTCTAAGTAGCCTTTGAGTAAGTGAATAATGCAGTTTCACAAAACAATATAGCAGAACTAAGTAATTTTTCTCAGGCTCCCATAAAACGCTTTTGACAGATTTGAAAAAACAAATCAAAGATGTAGGTTTACTATCCCAGAGTCCAGGACATTAGTACTGAATGTGCTTTGCTAAGCCAACAATGATCTTATTCTATTCCCATTTTACTCTCCCCCGCTTCTCCCAACTCCCTCTTGTTTTTGTCTGACAAACTAGTGAACAGCTTCTGTCAGAAACCACAGCCTGGAAACACCTTACAACAAATGGGAAGGATTTTTCCAAGTTTTGAGACCAAGTGGAAAATTTCTGGTAACTTCACATAGTAATTTTAGATACCAGCCCCAAAACACCCTGTATTTTCAGTAAAGCCACTACATAGTAAATCTTGCCTTCTGAAGGCTTCTCTTTCACCTTTTCCTAGCCCCAGTAAGAACTTGCTTTGCATGGTCAGATCGCCATTTTCTTGCTTAGTATAGGTGCTCTCAGGAAAGAGAAGGGTATGTCCCAAGTAGGAACACAGCAGCATTCTCACTTAAGTTGAAAGTTCAAGAGGGGACACAAACTTGCTGTTACAGAGAGAATAAAATAAAGGAGCACAGAAGTAAAAGGAAAGGAAGTCAGATAAAAGGGGAGAGCATAACTGGAAATCAAACACTCCTGCTGTCTTGTTCCCTCCCAGTATCTACATCAGGCAGAAAAATGGTTGGCAGTTCTGGAAGTGGAAGAACAACTTATTTTCCAAATAATTTTATCATTCTTTCATGAAACAAAAAGCATATGTGCTCTGCAGCACTTGACTTTAAAATCCCCTTTTTGTCAAACACTTCCAATTGCTATGTTTGGCAGCCTTCCTTGCATCTCTTCATCCTTTTCAACATTTTTATAGCTTAAGTTGTGCCTTCTTAAACTGACCTTTGGGACTGCTGATGGCCACAAGTAATTCATGACTGACATGGGGATTGCAGCCCCTGTCACAATTAACAGGACAGAATGCTCTATTGCTGGGGGAAAGTTCCAGCTCACCATCAGCATGAAGAATAGATGACATAAATAAGGATCCTCCTCTCCAGGAGTGCACAGGTTGGTGCACTTTTTAAATTAACAGAGCTGGAGTGGGGTTTTGATGATTTTTGTTTTGGTTGGTTGGGTTTTTTTCTTCTACCTGCTGAGCCTCTAAGTACAACTGTCTTCCCAAAGGGAAAGAAAAAAGTTAATGACTAATATAAGTTATGGTTCTTAACTGCCTCAAGAATAGTTTTATCTGAAAGCAAAACAGCCTGTAATAAACTCAGAAGTATGACACACTGGAGACTGAACAGCCTTCCAAGGACAGGAAATGAGAGATCCATTTTTGCATTTATAAGGCACATCCTGAAGTAATCAGTAGAAGCTTTTTGTCACATCTTTCAAAGAAACTAGTCATCGACATAAACAGCTCTGCAGAAAAAAAAAAGTTAAGTGCCTGCTTAAGTTCTATAGGCATGAGAAGGAAAAGGGGATTTTCTTCCATGAAATTAAACATGCCTTTACTCCCTACAGATGGGAGAGCTTCCAAGAAACTGGGTGTTACACAGACTGTTTTCAACCAAGTTGCACTCTTACCGTAACAGCAAAATAATTTGAAATTTCCTCTTCAAAACAGACCTTGCAACTGGATTCCCTTGTTAATTCACAGAATGCCAGATTTGAGTTACTGCATGAGATAATGGAGGCCTTCTGGAAAAAACAGAGTCTGCTCCAAGGAAATTGGCAGGCATTGCATTTTGTGTTTAAGGCATAGCAACAAATATTATGCAAAGAGCATCTGCCAATGCTTTGCATAGCACAGTCTGTGTTCCAGTACCTACAGATCTCATATGTTTAATGTTTCGCTTCAGCAGCGGTTGGAAAAAGTTTTCAGAAATTAATTCTGTCTTTCAAGTACAGTTTTCCCTGAACTTCTAAATCAGCATACTTGGTAATTTAAATAAAACTTCTATTCTTTTATTCGTCAGCATAAAAACCATTTTTTAGTAGAGGCAGTGATATGGAGGCTGGCAAACATTCCACAAAGCTGCAGAACATCTCACTTATGAATATGGTCACGGACCAGTAAGTCTAGCACATTATTTAACTGAAAGGAGTCAAAGTAACAAAACTACATAATGAAAAACTCCTGAAAGCATTGCAGAGGCTAAAATGAAAACGTTTTCACAAAGTTTTATTTATTTTCTGATCTTCCATTTTCTTCTATGTGGGGTAGAGGTTGAGGCATGTGAAACTGAATATACTTTTAGACATAGAAGAAAATTCAGACATACCTAGAAGTTCAGCTAAACATACAGGCTAAGGCAGCATTAGCTTTTTTTGTATATCTCAGAATAAAAGTACATAGTCCAGGCACATAAGATTTGATTAGATAAGAGTGATTGAATGTTCAAATCACTGTGTTTCGACTGCATGTGTCAATTAGGCTCAGGAAGTCTCCAGTCTGCACTAACCAGCACTGACAATACTTAAAATTCTGATCTGCTGAAGCGCTTTCTTTCTTGCAGAAATTGACAAAATTTAGAGTAATATTTCCATTTATCATAACCATAGTTAGTGTTGCTTTAAGGCAAAATAGATGGAAGCTTACCAAGTGTGACAGAACATCAGATCAATTTGAAGATTGCTTTCCATGAAAGAGCAATCAGTGTACAACATGCAGAAGAACTTGGGTTTTACTTCCATAGCATCTCACACGTCTCCCTACAGGGACATGTGCTAATGCACACAGAAACCAAACCCTTCCTTTTATATATGAATATATTTCTTTGAAAGTGGCAGTTAAGCCATTCCTATCTTACTTCATCTTCATCAGCATCACCTTTAAACTGTGTGCTCCTTCTATCATAAGGCACTCAAGCAATAGAATCACAAGGATGATTTTTTGTTGTTCCATTAACACCTGTAAGTTCTCTCTCTCCTTCAATTGATCCTGGCTCCAAACTACAGACTTCAGTGTCATTACTGAACAGTGTAATGATATGAGCCATAAACTTAACAACCTCACATGCTGCAACTGCAGGTTATACACAAGTTATGCAATATCCCCAAATATCTAATAAACATTTTCCAAACATTTTCATGGGAGAGGGTTCATAATAAATATTGGATATATTAGCAGCAAGAATTCTTTTATCCTCCAAAATGTATGATCCAGGATTCCAGGGAACCCAGCAGGTTTTTTTGAACATGTCTATTTCACAATTTTGTTCCCAAAATAATCAGAAGGCCACTTTCAAAAACACTACCCAACAGCAATTCAACACAAGGAAATGTCTAAGGAACAGCTTGGTAAGATACACATGCAATGTAACTTTTTTCATTTTAAGCTCTTGATAACTTAGTCACTGCCCTGAATGTCAAATTAGGTTCCTTTAGTTTATTCATCACAGAGGTGTTCTAGTTCAGCATTCACCAGGAATGATCACACAGACTATGGAGAACAGGAATAAAGAAGAATGGAAAGAAACAAAAAGCAAGACTCTAGGGTCAAGAACAATATTTCTATCTAAATATTGGTTTTGACCTCAGCAATATAGGTAATTATAGAAACACACATAAAGAGATAGTATCTATCAAGCTGCTTATCATTTCAAAACATCCAGTTGAGTACATGGTCTTCTTTTCAGTCTTTTCTAACTGAGCAGAAACTACTTCAAGAGCCACAAATGGACTTCACCCAGTAAGTTTCTTTAGCACAGAACTTTTAGATATTCTCAAAGCTTATCAAATATTAACCCAAAGTTACATACATGTCTTCACAACGGCCTGCTTCCTATTCATTATCTCCCAGGGCCTACCTTTTCATGTTGGTCACATTAAAGGATGAGCAGTTATATAAAGAATGACCTGAACACCGAATAAGAACACTGTACAGCACAGAAAAATCAGATAGACAAGCTACTCTACAATTAAGGAGAATTACATACTGTGCTGACAGAACGTGCCAAGCACAGAGTGCATCATTAGCATCAAAAACAATCAAGGACATTATGTCTTTCATCCCCAGTTGTTCTTGTGCTAGATTAGTGTTTTTATACTGAAAGTTTGTTTTCTTCAAATAGATGATATCCAAACCTAGTACTTCCAATCTCTAGAAACTTTTTTCCTTCTATGAATGCAGTATTCCAACAAGCTTTTACTACGTGCTCATAACTGACATTCACATACATGATACTTAGTACTAACCACCACTTCAGGCCATTGGTGTTACAAAAAGCTATATTTTCTGCCTCACAAAATAAATTTGCTCTATAGCTTGCCGACAGTCACAAGATCAGCTACTCTGCATGTGTTGTTACAGGCAGTACTTGTGATTTAAGCAACATACCCGCACTTCTTTTTATATACTTAAGTACATACCTGCAATTTCTTTGCATTCCTTTGTTGCTAAATTTACTTACACAAGATACTTAAAGATCCTTATTAATATACTCTAAATGGGCACATCTTCATGCAAATTATTAAAATACAGGAAACAAATCCATGTTCCTACCCCAAAGCATGGATTAAAAACTCACACATAAATACATGCGTGCAACATTTCAGTAGAATGTCAAAAATCAGTGATGAAAACAGTCCCATAAGACTGCTTGGATTATTTGCAGTAGACCAAAGTCTTTGATCTGAAGATGGTCCACTTTCCCTGAGAAGCGATTCATGCATTGAACAACATTCAACTCGACTGTTTCCTTCTTAATGTAAATCAGGAAACAAAATATTTCCTCTAAAAGTACCTGTGAGAAAAACTTTGAGAGACTCTGCTTGAAATAAAATAAGCACGGCAGTAAATGGAATTAGACTGGCCTGTTCTTTGTGTGTGTTAAATCATAGCTGGAAAAAAAATATTAATTAAAAATCCTCAAATGATGCTTGCTAGATAATTGCCTGTTCTTTAGTGTAATCACTGGCCAAACACTTATGGGTGCTTCCCCCCTGCCCCAACATTGTCTCTGATTATGCACAACGAGGTGACTATGAAGAGTACCCTACTATGACAGCACTTCCTTGCAAGGTTTCAGAGCTGAAAATTTCACATAAGCCTGCT
>NW_008607917.1:33910-88911 GCF_000691845.1 Merops nubicus
CTTTTAATGTAAGCTGCAGGGAAGCTGTGACATAAGTGTGTCCCATAGCGAACATTCTTTTCATAACACAATCCTTCCTGTTTCAACCACTTCAGCTTAAATTGCTATTTAGCTTCTTTAAACACTTGGAACTATCACCATCAATGGGTTTTGACTACACCATATCAATCTACTCCTAAAGAACACTGACTACACAGCCTGTTACAGTATTTGAGAAAGAGTCTGCATTTCTGACCAGCAACAGGAATGGTTTAGGACAAAGAAAACACAAAGTAGCCATATACATATAAATGGAGCTTTGTGGTTTAGACATTATTGGCTTATTGGCAAAGCAAGGAGAGATGGAATGCTAGCAAGGGACATCAAAATTCTTCTGGATTTCACAAGAGGTATCAGTGCTGAAAACTGTTCTGTCAGTTAATGGCACAACACTAAAAATAACATTTTGAAAATACAATCCAGATGCATTAATATTTTGAAAGGAAATAATAACTTGCTATTTTTATCGATACCATACACCCAAAGAAAGAAGAAATATCTTAGCACCTATTTACATTGGCTAATTTTGTTATAGTGAAGAAAGCACAGACCATTTGTGGACATACCAGGTTAGAAAAAAAAAAAAAAACACAAACACAAAAAGTAGAATGCTTTTTAGGTAACAGGGATAGACCAGGCTGTGTTATGCAGCCAGCATTACCCAGTTGCTAGAAATGCTCCTGAGAAGACCAGACACAGACAGGGGTCTTGTCTCACCAAGAGCTCCAACTTTCTCAAATTTTCTATTTTCTTTTGGGTCATTTTATCTGGGAGGTCTGTTACATTTCCATGGGGCAGGAATTAGAATAATTTCTATTAAGCTATTAAATTTCCACAAGCCACAGAAATTAAGACATTAACTGTATTCCATTTTCCAACTAACATCCATAGTGTTTTATGAAGAGAATAAGATCAAATGCGCTCATAAGAGTAGTTTAATTATTTTCACTTCAACATTCACACAAAAATAGTAGAGCATTCTAAATTATAAGCATCCTTATCACAAAACTGAAAAAAAGCAGCAGCAGTAACCTGATGTACTGTCAGCAATAGGATGAGTTTCCTTATTCATTGAAAGTAATCATGGCCATAATTGTTAGATACACAGGGAAAAACAACTGCTTATAACACTTCTGCCTTTAACCAGCAGTGTGTAGAAATCAATTCCTGTTTACAAGTTTCAGATGTGATTTTCTTTAATGCACCCTCACACAAATTAACTTTCAGGCACTTGTAATGCCTCCAAAACAGTTCAAACAAAAGATTTAAAAAAATCCTTAGACTACTGAAAAATATTAATCCTATATCTTTCCACCTATGTCAGACAAAACAAAAAAGCAAAGTGATATACAAGAAGTTGATCTTGAAATTCAACCTTGCCTCAAACAGAGAATGGGGAAGAGCAATTTTGAATTCAGTAGGAGTCTCTACAGTGTAAATTGCTGAGAACTATGGCCCAGGAAGCATGATTTATATCACCCTCAGATATGCATTATACAGTCCTTGCGATGGTCTAACACAGAGATTCATACAAGATACTGCAGTAACTTCCCATTCCAACACCATGAGTTCTGCTAGTAAAGAGTTCTCATGGTCTACTCCCCTACTCTGTGCTTCCCAGGATGCTTACACTGAGCACTGCTGTTCCAGAACTAGTTTTTACCAAGACTACAAAGCCACCTCAGGGCTGAATAAAGGTCTCAGCTAAGGACACATGAGCATTTTGCAGCACTACATCATGTTTCAGTGGTAGTAACTAAGCAGGTGTACAGCCCCCATTTTAACCTAGGTCACCTGTTGTATTCATTTAAGCCAATTCCTCCAAAAAGCTAAGGCTGTGCTTTAACACTATCTCCACTCAACTGAGCAAGAACAACAAACCCCCAAACCTGCAAGAAAAATAACTCCTCACTTAATTTCTCTGATCTACTTTTCTGAAGACCTTAGTTTTTACAATAACACATTGCCTATGAAGATGACAAGAGTTTGGTTCATATATAGGTGAAACTGGCTTTTGCTGAAGTTCTGAAGCAGAGTGTGAAAAAAGGCAGGTCATGAACTACAGATCAAGCCCTGAAGCAATTTAAGCATCCTGTGTTCTCTTTTCTGAAGTGTGTACAAAGCATATTTCAGTACTGTCTGCTACAGCCTGATCAAATTTGAACATCAGATAGCTAAAACTTCTTTAGCTGTAGCAGCCTAAGTTTATTAGAATGACTTAAACTTCCAGTTTGGGGTTTTTTAATGATTTTGTTTGATTTTTTTTTAATCCTGGATTCAAAGGCAATGTCTTTAATCACTAGAACAGGACAGCAGACCTGAAAAAGCCCCACCTGAGCTTTCAGGAAACTACACTAACACAAAGGAAAGTTCATGTTACTCAAGTCTCCTTGGAAGACCTGCCCTTTCTGGAGTTTTCAGGGCTTTCTCAGTTTATATACAATCGAATCCAAATACGAAGCATGACAGTTTATCATTCCCATGAAACCATACCAGAAGATTCACAAAAATCTGTTTTACTAAGTCCACTTATTTTTCTTGTAATCACCATCGTGAAAGTTTGAAATACAAATGCAAAATTTCCAGGTCCCACTGAAATTTAAAAGGCTCAACTGTCTATTTTACAAGTTATTGTAGCCATAGGTTCAGGAAACAATTTGTGACCCATTCTTGGGGAAAACAGAAAACATGGAAGAATGGGTAATTGGGTAAGCAAGAATCTGCTGATTTCAGCTACACATTTTAATTGCTCAGTAATACACAATGTAACAAAGTAGCAAAATTAAGACAAATAATTGCAATATATTAATGTCACAGGAAGACAGAATATTGGCATAATTATTTATTAATTTTGGTCAGACTTTAGGCACATTTACACCATACACAGAGAATGTAAATTATCTTTATAATTATCTTTATAATACTGAGTGCCACTGACAGCTTGATTCTGTTTCTTCTTTTAACAATAACTTTTAAAGTTGCTCCTTAAAGCAGGTTAATTTTTCAAAAAAGGTGTCAACAATATTAATAAGATCAGGACAATTACTATCAGTTAAGTATTATTACTAGACAGTATCTCTTTATCCTAAAATGAATAAGGATTAACTCAAAGTCCAACATCCTTCCAAATTAAATGGAAAAGAACCAATAGTTTATAGTCAGAACAGTAGAAGTCTGGTTGGGTTTCACATTTTAGTGAGTTTGTTTGTAAAACATGCTCAGATGAAAATAAACTTGAACTGTTAATGTATGTTATCTTGAAGGTAATGTAGGACTTTCATTCTTTATTATGATGCTTTACAAGTATATCCATTGTATTTAAAATGGCTTTGGTATGCATTTAATGCTACTACTGTAACCAATAATTTAAGTAGATAAACTTAGCTAGACAACTTTAGGTAATTCCCAAACATCATATAGGCAGTATTTAGATGTCAAGAATGCTGGAATTCATAGGCCTAAGAGACTGGTTGCCTTATGAAAGCCTACCCAAAATAACCAAATCATGGAGTTAACTAGAATTAGTGTTCCAGTAAAGCACTCTGGTTTTGCTATGAGTTTTGTAGTGTGATATCATGCAAAATTAGTATTCATAAACCTCTCTTATCTGGCTGTCCACAAAGCTTCTAATAAAATGCTATCATTAGAAACATATAGGATCCTTCACTGAACCTGCTGAAAGCAAATTTTCAACTACTTCATCAGTCTATTTGATGATTATCCACCAAGTAGAATAAAACCAAAAGAAAACAGACTGATACTACATTTGGTGAAATATATTTCTAGTTTAAAAGAATATCTTCCTTCGAATATGTGGAAATTCATTGTTCATTGGACTAGCAGAGATTCCTGTAGATAGAACTAATTACCACCTCTATATTCTCAGACACTGTTACTCTGCTACTTATTTAGAGATTGCTTTGGTCTGCGATCAAAAATCTGTCTGCTTTTGTTGTCTCCCTACAGGTCAGATATGAGCTACAGGAGAGCTATGGGATCAGATACTGTCCAGATAGAAAGGACTTTTTCCTGGCCAGACTGATTCCCTGCAGTGTCCCTCCGATGACTAATCCAAAATCACAGCTCAGCAGGTGAGACAAAGCCCATATCCAACTCTTCTCATCCTCTACCATAAGACTTTCTGCTATCAGTGCTCTATATCTGGATTTGCAACTTTTAGACAACAGATATGGCTAAGGGACACATTACATTTTCATTAACATTTTCCTGCAGTTCTTAACTGAATAAATTTATAACATGAATTACATGATTTAATCTTACAAGCAAGCTAGCTAGGAGGTTGGCAGAAGAGAACAAGCCCTGTCTTTGTCTCTCATTCTTCCCAAGTATCATTGTCACAGTTGGCAATATTAAAAGAAACATTGTGTTTACATGGGCAGGTAAGGTGGTGAATACTTTTAAAGTTCAGGAAACTGAAATATGGAAGAGGAGATCAGAGGCTTATTTTAATCAGCTAGAAAGAATCATCTAAAATGAAAAGTAATCTTTTTCCCCCCTATGGTAACAGTCATATTGCTCCCTTGGGAAGATCTAGGCCTGTAGATGTATGCTCTGTTAAGCAGTGCAATAGCTGGTCTGAAAACTGTCAGTGTGACAGAAGATTAGGCATTATGTGTCTGAGCCAGTGTTCATCGTTATCCGCTCACTCAGTAACTGCTAATTCCTTTTATCTACAGTGCATGACAGTTCCTACCAGGAACTTTCTGTTGACATTCAATGTAATAAAAAGTGTGGAAGCATTTTGCAGTGAAGCCCAATTCCTCTGATCTCACCCAGGTCCATAGCCATAAAGGGAACAAGCTGGACTTGGGTCTTAATGTTGACATTATCCAAATACAGAGCAAAGGATGAAAACCATGTAGGTTTGCAGAGAAAACAAGGTTTCTTCTTTAAAGCAGCTGCTTAATCCCTTTTAGCTGCAATTGTCTAAAAATAACCTCTAAGTCTTAGCTCTCTCAGCCTTGTATGGCATTTTCAGCTGGTCCAGATGAATTATCTTAAATCTCCAAGACAGGTGTACAGCTTTGCTATCCATCACCAATACTTTAAAATAAGCATTATGTCAATGTAAATGGTGACTTTGACGTAAAAATCTGTACAGTCACCTCTTGAGCACAGAGTCCTTTATGATATTAATATTTTGCATGATCAATACTAACAGAGAAAAAGGCTCCAAGTTCAGTTGTTCATAGCAGTCACAAAAAAGTGTTTGGCAACTCATTTTTATTATTCACACACTAAATTTCTATCTCATACTTAGAGCTGTACATTTGCTAAGTCAGTAATCAGACTTCTGTAATCAAACCAACTTTGTTTCAAGTACTTCAGCTTTAGCAGATGCTGAATTTAAGAACAAATTAGAGTTTATACCACAAAAATCCAGACATTCGCAACAAACACACTAAAAGTTTGAAATTTCAAAGTTTGATAAATTATGTTAACACGTGCAACATTACACACAATGCCTCTAGGCTCCACAAGAGGATAAAGTCTTAAGAAGGATCTTGGAGGTAAATTAGAGAAGGATTTCTGATTGTTCCACAAAGTAAGGAGCACAGAAAAAACAACAAATGGTGAAGCAAGTTTGAGAATCTGATTTGCAAGCTTATGTCCCATGGAAACAGCAGAGTAAAGTATTATCTGGGTACAGAGAAGCCACACAGAACAACAAATAAGAAAGTCTAAAAGCAATAGCCTTAAATTGCTGCCATTTTTGGCAACTGTGTCATGTGGTAATTCAATTACAAGAATATTTTTTGGCATTTGTTAGATGGAACACCCATTTCATTTCAAAAGTTGCTGCAGAAGGGAAAACATGTCTTAGAATATCATCTTTCAGAAATCAGAAGTATAAAATGTTTTATTTATTGTGTTTTATAATGCTTATACTAAATAAATCAGCTTGAATCCAAGTCTATAGTAAAGGAACAAAAAAAAAAATTAAAAAATGTTCTCTGAGCAAAGCACTTTTTAGGATACAGTATGTATTTAATCACAGAAATTAAAAATTAGCTTGACAGACTTTGGTAAATGTACAGATTTTTGAGCTTCCAAAACTAATTTCAGCTACTCCCCTCAAGAAGATACACAGGTAAGTTTAATAGGGTTTTCTTTGTGAAAAAGTCTGCTGGAAACATTTGTTAATATTCAAATTTTTGTCCTAATTGTGCAAACAAACATTCATGTTTGTGTCAAGTACTGGAAGCATATAGCTGGTCGTTAGTATAAAAGCAATTAGCAGTTCCCATATGTTGAAGGGAAAACACAGGTGGCTTTTTTGAAGCAAGTTTTAACTGTTTAGGTACTAAGATTCTACAATCAGCTTTAAATGCTTAATTCAAGTTCAAGACTTTTTCTGAGCCTAGAAAGCACTTAGTATGTTTTCTAATGTAGGCAACACTACCACAAGCAGCACACAGTATCACACTGACAAGTCTGTCATTGCCCAATTGTCCCACTCCTAATTTCAAAGTATAATACATCCAGTATCAATATAGTCACAGTCCATTAAACATACTTTTTACAGGCCCTTTACAGGCTTTTTACTTAGGAGAATGCTGGAAGAAAATACTGTTTTCATCTATTTATTTGGAATTTGTTACTAATTTCTACTGTCTCACTTTTCAAAGTCTCATTACCTGCTTCAGTGGGCTCTACTCATAGCTGTGAGAAATGAGCTTTAGCCTTCAGACTTGAGTTATTTAAATGCTAGTCCTTGACTGAAACTGTTAAATTGCCCATCTAGTTTCATGATCCAAGCACTTAAAAATCAAAGCATTTCAAAACCATACATATACATCAGAATAAGGTGCCATCAGATACATACAGCCTTGTAACAATTTTGTCACTCTAGGTTAAGTGCTACAGAATTACAACTTCCTCTTTTAATTGAGCATTTACTGCAATTCTAAGCCTTTACTTTAGCAAGGTTCAGGAAAGATTCCACTATTTCTACAGAGGAAATGAACACAGACTTGGCACTTAAAAAAAAATTAACTCAAGTAGTTAAACAAAATCAAAGTTCCATTTGCCCTTTTCTTTAAAGGTGGCCTTTCACAATCCTACGAAGAGTAAGAAACTGAATTGGTATGTAAGAAAAATAATTGGGGTGGGAGGTAGGCAGAGAATCAAGTAAAAAAGTCACCATGCTGTTTTCCTACTCTGCTTTACATCACATGTTTACAGATAGCTTACCATACATTAGGAACTTCTTCACAGCATTGCTATTCTTCCACGGAAAAGTATCAAGATGCCCTTTAATCAAAATAAAATCTGCATTCTTACTCATTTCCTACAAATTCCTCCACATGTATTCACAATCTTATCCAAACACTACAGTTCATTCCTCAAATATATTTAAAATGCCATTAATAATTAAACATCTATGTAAAACATTAAATAAATCAGGATTTATAGGACCAAACACTATTCATCCTTATAAAATGTGTATGGATTAAGTCAAATCATGTCAGAGAGTAGTGATAACATTTGGGAAGTTGCGTACAGAACTGCAGAGTGAAGTATCCAAATCACAGAATTTATTTCTGAGGGAAGAAAAAAAACGTAGCTCAGTTTATGGTGAGAAATAAAAAATAAGGTTTAACTCACAAAAAGAGGGGACATTTTTGTTAGATCACCTGTACTATATTTTCAGAAGAGCAGACATAGTAGCACAAGTATGCAGTAGTGTGCATCTTCTGTCAAGACCTAAGTTGAAGAACAGATGAACATCAAGCACCAGTCATAATTTTGAAACCATTCTACTTCAGGATAAACGGTAGTGAGTAATTAAGGACATATAATGCATCATCCACATAGAAATGGCTTCACAAAGGGAATTAAATCTTCATGTGGCTACATATTTGCAAGAGGTCAAGGCCAACTTAATTCAGAAGCCTTAATTCAGCCAGGCAAAGCAACAGTCCCAAATTCTTTTAAAAAGCTCTTAAAAACATTAAACCTGATCTTGTCAAAGCTATAAAGATTCAGTCATCTTCAAGTGACTTTCTGGAAAAGAAATTTCCATAAAAACATACCAATTAACATCTCCTGAAACTACCAACTGATACACAATAACCCTATGGATATGGCTATTCTGCAAACCTATTATTTGTTTAGCTTTTGAAAAAAATAACTTTGCACATTTTCCTGTAAAAAAACTTGATTATTTCTGAGACAGCTGTCAGTTTGTCTCAACCAATTCAAACAGTTCTTCCATTCATTAAGCAGAATTTTCTGTCCAAAAAAGACCCTTAGTACTTTTTAATAACAATTTCTATTGTAATAATTCAATTATTCTGACATTTGCTACCTAAACCTATTTACAATAGAAACCCTGTTGTAACCCCTGCTGCAATGCTGGTGTAAGGAGGGACTGCACTCTGAGATCTACCAGTGCCAAAAATGTAAGTCACTCACAAAAAGCTGACAGACAAATCATGGCTTGTATCATTTTCATTTTGATCACAGGAATTTTTGATCATGCAAACTCTAAGCAAAAGAGTTTTTTCTTGATTAAATAAATTATATTTCAGGTAACTGTTATAATGATCAGCTCCTGAAGAGAAACCAAATCTGAAGTGCAGCTCTAGTTGATACTGTGACAACTTAGAAAAAGGTGTTAAAATATAAATAGAACTGCTTTATATAGTATTGATCTTCTAAGTTAAGGCAGAATGAACTCACATACAAGTGATAAGGGTTTGAACTATGATAAAGTAACTAAATAAGAGTTAAAAATGGTAAGTCACTTAGCTGTTCATATGCAGGATCTCTATAAGCTACACTTGATACTTTCCCTTTGCAAAGTATCCAGCATTTAAAACTGAAAAAAAGTACCTCACTTGTCCTAATGTTTTCCTTGCCAGTAGCAGCCTCAGCATTGATTTGTTTTGCTAGACAAGGCACAAGTAAACTCTCATAAGTCCTTCTTTATGGAAGGAGAATAGCTCACTGTCATCTGTGAAATACCACGAACATGAATAGCTGGCTCCTTTGGCATCCAATTGCAATGATACATCATATTGATTTTAGTCATCAGTAAATCTAGGCTATGTTTCACTTTAAGTGCCATCTTGTATGGTGTTCACCTCATGGCAGAATCTTATTAAATGTAATCCTCAAACTACCTCGACTCTGCAGCCCTCACTCTGAAACCATTCTATATATAAACAGCCTTACTGAAGCCAGAAGGCTCCTTTTTCCCTTTTGGCCACGCTCATAAAACACAATGGGAAAAGGGATAGATGGATGTTTGCTATTTCTGTGGGAAGAAGGAAAATAAAAATAAAGAGTAAAGGAAAACAAGTAGAGCTTAGAGGAAAAACCAATTCCACCCAGAGTAGATGACCAAGCACATAACACAGAAGAAAAGCATGAGCTCATTTTCTCCTCTGCCAGCGTCAGAGGATTTGGGGCTGAGGGAATACAGACTTGTGTCACGCTCTTTCCTTTTTTTCTGCTGCAATCCAGTCACAAATCCTTATGGACTAGCACAGTAAGAGGCAAGATGCAATATTTAAACATGTGACAGTGTGCAGTGCGGCCCAGAGGAACCCTGTGCAGGCAAGGGGATAGCTTCATTTGACTCCAGCCCGCAGAACAGAGAGCACCACAGCAAGCCCACCTGCTCATGCATCCCTGTGGCAGCTATGTTTTACCATCCCCATCCCATACCAGCATGGGCAACCTGTGGCCATAAAAAGCCTGCTGCACAGATGCAACAAATATTTTCAAAGGAAGAAAAAAGAAACCATGAGATGTGCAAGACTACTATTAAATTCATGTGGTATAGTACCAACCACTAAATAATCTAAGTATATAAATAACACTCAGCCTCAAACACTAAATATGAGAGGCTGTTTTAACCTGTCAGCATCTGCATCCAGAAAAGCTCATCTTGCACATACTCTTTGCCATCCACCAGCTGGAATGTGTTCTTTTCTCCCTAAACCCACTCCAGAGACATTTCAGTTTGTACTATCAGCTCCATGAAGGTACCCTGATAAACTATTAGCTTCAACCAGTGCAAGTCTCAGCACTAGTATTACCACAGCTACGATTTGTTTGAGAAATAAAATCCATTCTTTGCCTAAACATCCCTAATAGATGAGTAAGATCCTTTCAGAGAATTTCAGTAATCGTTTATATACTTTTAATATCTTTAAGATATTTGGCAGCTGGCAAAGCTTCTAGCCAGACAATAGGCAATTCCTAATCCTGTAAGGACATTCTCAACTACAGATGCATTTGGAAGTGGTCCCTACTGAAAGAATTATTATTCACAGTGCAGGAGGTCAAGCAATAGGCAGCTCTGGAGAACAATACAGGGTTTCCATTCTCCAAGTATGTAGCAGTTTGGTATTCAAGCCCTGAAGTCTATCAGGAATCAGAACTGAACAAAGATTTTTTTGAGTCTAGAAGGTGCTGGCAAGAGGCTACATCTTAGGAAGCAGGAAGCTACAAAGGTTGTGTTCTAAACTTCCTTGTACTACACTCAAAAAAAAAAAAAGAAAGAATTTCACTTAGTAAACCCTTGTTTAGAAAGCTAGCCTTGAAGGAAGATCTGGATATACTTTACATCACAAATATACAGCTAAAAAATAACTCATGCTGCAGACAAATTGTTCTAGGTTTCCATAAATGTCATTGTACAACAGTAAGAGCAGTGTTGTGAAATCTAAATGGATGTTTCCTAGTATTTTATTTAATAGCACTTACCTGAATTGTTTAAGACCGTGCCAGATTAGTTTAGCATAGTCATACATCGTGTTTGTTGAACATCAGCACTATACAGCTGCTCAAGGTTCACAGGCTTTAAAATTGGTAGGGAGCTACTAATGAAGTGGAGAGATTGCATACAGGAGTTACATTAGTCACATAACTGTATATGCAGTTTTGTAACTCAGTTTAATGCTTCCCAGAGAAAGTTTAAGAACTGACATCGCAGTTGCAACCAATTTTTGAACAGTTTTTCTATTACAATTAGCATACTACATCTGAGGTACCGTACCCCCAGAGACACAATAAGTCTGAAAATTCTTGCTGCCTGTTCTAGTGCAGCCTTTGCAGTTGTGAACTAGATTACTCAGGTTTGGCTACATGTCCAAAGTTCCTTGAATTACACAGAAATAAAGTTACTCGTCAGGAAGTGCTGTTTGGGATACTTACATTGATAGTGTGTAGCCAAGCAGCAAGACATTACATGGATTTCAAGTAATTCACAGAATGTTACCAGTTACTGAAAGGGTATGTTACTATAAACAACAATAGGTATAACAAATATCCTGTATTTGTGAGTATCTGGTATTTGAAGTGACTCATGGCAATCAGAACAACCTCAGTCTCCAATAGATATGTATAGGTAGATTGTTTATTGCTTTGGGGGCATCATAAATACAGTATTTTAAATAGTGTTAAACTAAACTTGGAAAGAGTATTTCTAGTTTCTTTTGCATGAGACACTTATATTCATGTAACACATGGATCCTCACAGAAGTGCTATTTTAGAAGCTTCCATAAAACATTCATGGTAAATAAGTTCTTCAGATATATATTTCAGCTCCAGAGTGTATTCAGCAATTTTGTAGAACTATTGTAATATATTGAACAAAGCATGGCACAAAGGGGGGGGAGGAAGAATCCCAGATGGCAGTCCTTGTGAATCTCTTGCAGGCAGTGTTTTTAAAATAAAATAATGGTTGGACAAGACAAAAATAAGACAATAGAACACAGTAAAAAAGTCACCATTTACAATACTGAATATAAACCAAGTACCAACTTTCTTTTTTTCCTTCAAGTATCCTCTCCTACAGATAATTTTTTCAGGGATATAGTTAACTTTTTCAGGACAGTGAGAAATAGTTCATTTAAGAATTGGACATTAGACTGGTATTGTGTGTTATAGTTTTGTGTGTACTATAAGTTACAGAACAGAACTATACCAAATAGAAGGACTGGCATAGTGTTTAATTTTCCAGAAACTTAAGTTTTGTTCCTGATTTTTAATTTCTGCTCAGGAAAATTATTCTTGGTCACCTGTCGGAATGAGTAACCCATAGTAGTATGGGAGGGAAGAGGGAAAGAATCAGTGTTACATAGCAGAAAAACTCCCATGTTTCACATCTCCAAAAGATAAATGTTCCAAATCCAGACAGTAAATAACTGTAGGAAATCAAAGGAAGAAAATTGCTTTTCCCTGAAAATGAGGTTTTTCCTCAAAAAAACCCACTCTCATCTGCTTTTTATTTGAACTTCAGGAAAATAGTTTCTTGAATTATATTTTCCATAAATGTATTAGTCAAACTTAAGTTGTTACTGTTTTTTATATTTCAGTCACTAAAGATCTGAAAAAAATAACGAATTGTAGAATGGGCATTTAATCCAGAAGATATTTTGGCTGTTCTTGTCTTGCTGAATTATAGGGTATAAAGCTTCTCATATGCCAGCCACCTCTGCTTTCCAAGATGACTAGACACTAACGGGACATAGATCAGGTTGACAAGTTTCTCTTTTAATGTCTAAAGCCACAGTAAGGTAAAGCATGCCACTGCACAGTAACTCCAAATGTGACACTTCAGGAATGAGAATAATCAGTCAGCTCTTTATTAGTTCCTGCAGCCACTTTCAAGGCAGTGCAAGCATGAAAAGGGCTTGCAATATTCAGACTAAGCCTGTCACATCAGAAATCTCTCCACGAGAAATATTATGAGCTTTTCTTTAAAAGTGTGATTAGTGCACATAGTCCAGAAACTGAAAAAAAAACCAAAACAAAACCAAAACATCATTTCATTGGTTTTATAGCAAATCTCATGGAACTAAGGAAAAGCTCAGCTTGGAGAGGTGGCTATAGCTATATCTGAAAAGTAGGTTTCTTGTAGCTTTGTTTCTATTTAGAGCTGGTCAAAATTTTTCGGACAGTGCATTTTTATCTACATCATTGGATCTTGTCATCTGCTATAGATAATTCTATATAATCACAAACTGCTTAATTTCATTATAACCTGGGTTCAAACATCTATTCTCCCAGTGCTCATTTATTTCAGAAGGCCTCTTGCAGAACTCCCCTGTTACAGGCATAGGTGTTCACTTAAGGAGTTTTCAGCCCCTAGTTAACAGAAGATGCCACAATGGTCAGTCTAGGACACCCTGGAATCCAAAGAGAAGACATCTAGTATCAGAAACTGAAGTTAGGGAATCAGTCCTGCACTGCTGTCCATTCTTGTAGATAAACAAGTGGATAGTGAACGAAATATGACTATTTGGCAGCCAACAAGATGTTCCAAGGATCCTTTATATTACCATAATGTCTACATTATCTTCTCCTTTAGCTTCTGTGGCAGCAAGTATATAGCAGCATTCAGCACCTTCAACCTCCTGACCTGGTCGTACATGATCACCTGAGTTAGACAACTGAGTCTTTGAAGCTGGTCTGACACAAGACCGAGCAGTACGGTGTGCTCTCTGCATGTCCATCAGTGTTGAAGAACTGAGATTGAAACATCAGAATTCTGTAGGGATTTTAGGAACACAGAGTGAAGAACATTTCATTCTCCACAGGATGAAGCACTTTCAGGCTTTATTCATAAAAGTGAACAGGGTTTCGTGCAGGGTAAGTAAGGATAGTTTGCTCAAGTTCCCAAGATCACACTACTGCTTTAAGATGCCATACTGCTCAAGCATCACAGTCACCCACAAATCTGTAGCTATCTGACAAAACCACATGCACATTCTAATGACTGTTGTCCTTCAGTCTCTGCACACCTATACAGCATTTTGGTAAAAGTGGTGAATCTCCATTGTGTCATAGAAAAAAGGGAGAAAGTATTGGACATCTACATGCTTAAAGAAAAGAAAAATGGCTTCATGTGTGCTACAAGATTAAGAAGAAGGGAATATGAACAGATTTGACAAAGAGCTGCCAGGATATTTTATTTCATGTCTCCTTTCAAAATAGGAAAGGAAGAAAACTCAGGCAATACACTGCATTGAAATACATCTATAACTTTGTGATGTTCTGCAAGGCAAGCTTAGTGCTTCACATTCTCAGAACACGGTTGGCATTGTTTTCTCCTGCGACCCTCTTGACGTCTTATTTGGTCTAACTTGGAGGTTTTTGGGAATTTTGTTTTGCTTGCTTTGGTTATACATCAGTTGCCAACAGGTGTTTAAGCTAAAATTCTCTCAAATTCTAAACAGAGTATGTTAATGATAAACGGCTACAAGAGCAGCCTACAAATACTAAAAATCTGGCTTTGAACTACAGTATCATGTGACAGACATAAATATTTGGCTCAATTTCTGTTACCATATTGCAGCTGAGTGTGAGCCTTACTTCAGGCTCCAACAGTCACACAAGGTAAAAAAAAAAAGAGCTAAAGATGTCACAAAGATACTTTGAAACACCCTCCCCCCATCTGCATTGAAGTCATTAGAAGTATATGTCCACAGTATAGACAGAAGATCATTTTTAAATTTTTTGTGTAGTAATTCAACATATTCTCATCTGCAGAGAATGTGTTTGTGGGTGTGTGGAGAAATACACTAAGAACAGACAGCAAATTATTCACTATCAAAGGAAATTAGTAGAATTTCCCAGGAATTAAAGTGCAGAATGTTCCAACTCATTTGTAATCCACATTTATAGTACTGATTAACCTTTAAAACACAGTAAGTTTCCAAAACAAATCAGTATTTTAGTAGAAAAAAACTCTCCATTATTCGCTTACACAGAGGAAAAAGAAATATTAAGTTCTAACAATGGAAAGAATTTAAGATCTTCAAGATCTTCCTAAATATGAACTTTACGTCAAATTTTTGATGAGGACATGGTTTAAAAATATGCAGATGCAAGCAGGGAAAGTTCAGGCAACAGAATGAACTGTTATAAGCTCTCTGGTAGTCTCTCTATTGTCTTGCACAAGGTTATTTGAAAATTCTCAAGTGAAAGCAGCAGCAATAGTGACAAAATCTTCAAATGCAAGGGGAACAGCAATTGTTTCCTTTCAGATACTCCAAGGAAGGTTTTTTTTTTTAACTTCCAAATAAGGCAGGAAGGTAATACAAGGAGTATGAGATAAAGGTTATACAGTTGTGAAGTAGCATCAATGATAAAAGATGTTTCAGAAATTAAGTAGTTAAGTATTTGCAGTCTGCCTATAGACTGATTCCCTCCCCTCAGTTTGTTTTTAATGAAGCAGCACATAAGGAGACATGCAAGCAGTGCTACACCACTTTCATAGTACTTTACGGTTTTTCTCATTTTTACCTGATCTACTTAAAAATCTTGGTGTCTGTTCTGTGTGGACACACCAAGCAATACAGAAAGTATTGGGACTAATAGTCCAACTTGTAGCTCTATTCAGGTTAATCTGGAGAATGTTGTACAGAATTGATGAGACTTTTTAGAAAGAAAGCAAGCAGAACTTTAGAAACAGAGCAGGAGGCTTTGACCTCTTACTCTGGTCTCTCAAGCAGCATAATTTAAATGCAGGGCTGTTAGTAAAGGTCAGATTATCAAATTCTCTCTCAAACCAAGTAAAAATGTAGCTAGAGAATAGTTGCATCCCCATGTTCCACATAGGAGGCACGTCTTGGGAACTGGGAACACCAATCTAGAAGGCACAGCAAGGATATTCAGGTCTGGTTCCCCAGCAGACAGCTACATTATTAATTATTGACCACTTCACAATGACCTTCAAGCACTACTTCTGAAACAAAGAAAATAAAACTGTCTGGACCAGACTAATCTATGTAGACTTCCTCCAAAGGTGGTTTTCAGCCACTCTAAGGACAGCCATCACATACACCTCTGGTAATGAAACAAAATGAAGTTACATGTGTTTTAGAGTGCATACCGAGCCCAAAGACAGGTCCTCGTTTCACAATTTTTTTCTTGGGTAAATTAAAATTTCAGTTACAAATTTTGACTAAGCTGTTCCATGAGCAACAATTTGGCAACTTTTTTCCTCTGAAAATGATGAACACTTTGATAAGCAAACCAGTTTCAGGAAAACATGTTTCAAAACATGAAAATGAAAGTTTGATTTTTCAAGAATCTGTTAGATGACATTAAATGTCCAAAGAACAGGAAATAGGTAAATCTGAAGAACCTAAAAAGCACTGGGAATTATTCTGTAGAGCTGTAAAAAGAATGCAAGAGGCTATTCAATAAAATAGATTACTCAAAACCATACAGAGAATAATTCAGCTCATTTCCCAAGTTCTTCATAAACTGCCTTAACAATATCTTAGAAATCCTAACACAGGGTTAGCTAGAACAAGGATAGCATACTTCAGCAGTCATATCCAGCTATCCTACAACTGGAAATCCTGCATACCTTACAAGAACAGTGTAATTCTAATATTTTTCTCTTAAACAAAACTTTGCTTCTTCAGCCAACTTTTTTTTTGTTTTTTTTTTTAAAGAAAAAAGAGCAGAAAACCTTCATCACCCACCCTAACCACTACTGCCTATTTTCCAGGACAGGATAATGCAAAACAGAGCTCATTCAACTTTTGATATGCCAAGCTAATAAATATACCAGATTGCATGGTAAAAGCTGGTAATTAAGTTGATATCTAAGACCATAAAGCTACTGCTCCTGTTCTGATCTGTTTATCAGATTCAGAAACTCAAACTGTCTCAAAAATCTAAAACAGAAAAGGTTCCTTGGTACAGAAACCTGTGTATTTAAACATGACATGTTGTAGAAGACCCTCCTACACAACTGAGTTTTTAACTTCTAAATCTGGTTATATTAATACAATACCATAAGGCATTCAATTCTGATCTTCTACATTTATAAGAATTATTTCACAAAACAATGCTTTTTTATTCAAATATATTTTAAAATGTGAAGGTAAGAACTGTTGCTTTAAAACCATCTACAGCATTTTGAAAAGATAGTTGTAAAACTAGCAGTAGTTTGCATGCTAATACTCCAGAACAATCCTGGACAACCTTTAGAGGATAAGAATTAGGTTTACTCATAATCTAAGCAGTTTTAAAAGCACTGAATAAATACGGCTAGTCTGGTTCACATTGAGGCTCTACTCTTGGATACCTTTCCTTCCACAAACAGGAAAACAAAACATAAGTATCTTTAAGATATTCAAGTACAAAGCTGTTTAAAATAATCTTAATAGTTTATGAATTAATTTAAATGCTGCTTTCATTACCACCTGTCCCAATACCAAGGATCATTTCTGAAGTTAGTCAGAATCTTTGTTAGAGTAACTAGCTTAGTTGCTTGAAGGGGGTACTCCCACCTCCAAAAGCATCATCTCTGAAAGCCAACTTCTCTTCTGCAGCCCAACTCCAAAAGCCCCAAGCTTCTATCTTCCTGTTGCCCACCATCACCCCTGTCAGAACACAGTTTTTTGTAAATCAAAAGTGCTTTGGCTTTTGTTACCCATGATACCATCTACCAAAGCAGAATGAGCACATGCATGAAGTCATACACACGAAACCTGCCTGTCAAGCACTTCAGTCTTACAATTCATTTTTTATTGTTTGGATTTCTTTTTAGCTGTAGTGCTTTTTAGATTTTTACATTCTTTTTAGATGTGTCTTAGGGTTCCACTTAAGGTTTCAGAAGGGAGTGCTCTCCTGAGTAGTGACCTGTATTTCCAAATTTATAGTTTATAATCCCAGTCCTGTTCTTTTCATCTAGTCACTGCGAAGAAGGCTCCAGTGCCCCAGTCTGCAGCTCCTCTTGCAGAAGCTCAACACCTCATATTTTTCTCCTTGTTTTAATTTAAACATGGCTGAAGTACGTCTATACCATCAGCCTGAAGCAGAAATCCAGTGGCTGGAATGATCAGGAAACACACCAAGTGATTATAAATTTAGCAAAGCAATTGAAAACTAGGAACAAGGACTTAGTGTTATCAGTTAGATCTAGGGCTGCTATGTGGTGGTGCATGACATTCTAGTTTGCATGTTAAAAAAGGCTTGCATTAATTAGAACAATAATGACTCTCTTTATTGTTCAATTCAGCAAATCAGTAGATGAACACAGTTAGCATAATTTATTCTTTCCCTTGGCTACAGAAGACCTCAGACAGCAATTTAGAAGAGGTATCTATTCCAAACTCTACTCAATAGCATTTGCCTACTTTAATAATTGAATAATGAATTATTTGATTATATATGCCTTCCTACATAAAGACCTAAAAGGCCTTTAACTCTCAAACCCTTGGTTAGATATCTTCAGGGTTTTGTCACTACTATTAAAAATTGAAGTGCACATGAAAATGACCTTTTGCATGTGGCTATGAAGTTCTCTTGGCACACAGAAAACAGCAGTAAAATTGTGTATTCAAGTCCTTTTTACTTCAGAGAGGGAGGAAAGAAGAAAAGCACAACATTTTCTTTGCTGCTACAGAATCAAATGCATACACCATGATAAATTCCCTATTACATATACAATCCTAACTTGCGGTATAAGTCTTCCAAATGTTCTGTTAACAAAATTCAGTAATATTGAGTAATATAGTCATGATAGAAATGAATATTGAACAGATTAGCAGTGTTAAACTATTTCTGCAGAAAGTAATTTACTGCCACGCTGTCCTGTTATTTCCGTTTAGGGGATTCATCTGAGCACATGCAGATTTGGGCCAATAAGATGATCCTGAAAATTAATGCAAATTAGCTGAATATCTTGAGCCAGCAACATTGGCTTTTAAGTTTCAAGTGCAGTTTCCCATTAAATTCTAACCTGTGACACTATCTCTAGAAACATCTACAGTTAAACTGAAGAGGCCAGGAAGGTTATTCTCCAAAACTGGCAATTCCCCAACATCATTATCCCCCAATCAATGAAAAAAGGTTCAGAATTCATCTTCATTTCAAAGTTTTGTAAATATGACAACATAATTCAGCTTTAAATTAGGTAGATGCTGCAAAACAACAGTATAATGTTTAACACAAACTAAGTGTTCCAACACACTGATAGGCTTTTGGGGTTTGTTTTGTTTTTTTCTTAATATGAACATAATATTATTGTCTACTCTTTTAAGATTTCTTGGCAGAGGTAGCCTGTTTGGGTTTGGTTTTGTTTTTAAACTGTATAGTTTTGTTTGATTTTTCAACATTTATCTGCGGGATATTTAAGAAATTGGCCTTTAACATTAAGAATTCTACATGCAGAGTAGGAATGAGAGACAGACAAGATACTCAGTGTGGAAAGGAGGAAATTATAAAGTTATTGAGAATGCAGAACTAAATTTCTGCACTTGTATTTCTAGGTTTATGCCATTTTTTCAGCATAATTGTTTAATGCCTCTGGACAGTTTCATCAAGCACATTGCTTGAAACAAACTACAGAGCTTTTATCATACCAAATAACTCTGAAATCCGAGTAGACAGGTGTAAACAGAAATAAAGTAGACATACCTTGAATAGCTTAAGTATGAAGCCAGCTTTGTGCTACATTTTTTCGATAACAGACACTTCTTTCTTTTATAGACACACACAGTAACAGAAACAAGACAAGAAAAAAATGGAACTCCATAATTCAAGCAAGCTGTATTTAGAGTATCATACTAACTCCTTCAGCCATATAGAGTTAGCAGCTATGAAAGATGGTTAGGACATGCAGAGCAGAAAGAGGCAGCAGGCTTCTCTTTCTCACTGAAGGAGCTTCTGCCAGCATTAGGAATAGAGCTGCACAGCACTTACCACTGCACTCTGAAATAACCAGGTATCTGCACTGAATAGAAGCAGCACTGCTACAAAACAATTTACTTTCTGGGAAACTGTTTAGTTTTTATCAGTGAGGCTTCAGCACAGAACTACAATGCTACAGGCACAAGTATTTCAATACTGTTTATACTAGATTATCAGGATCAATTCTGAAGACAGGCTGAAGTCTGCTCAAAAAACAGAGGCTTATTATATTACTGTATAAAAATGCATCTTGTATCTGTAAGACTACCAAGTATCCCTCAAAAAAAAAAAAGACTATTACACTAATTTTTTCTTATATTTAAGCTATTTCTTAATGCCTGTTTTGATTTTTCTGTTTTTAAACTCAGATTAGACTGCATTGGTCATGTTATTTTGTGGTAAAAAACAGCAGGGGTATCTAGAAATGCAAGCAAGTTCCCTGAGTTTCATCCCTACAAGAAGCATGAAGCAAACTTCTTAACTGTAAGGAATTGTCTTTTGATCTGACACCAGCAGTGAAAAAGCTTTTCTTTATCAGTACATTCACCAGCACAAAGTTCTTCACTGGTAATCAGTCTTTGCTTTGTGTAGCCACCAGAAGAAAGAAAATCCTTCAGAATGACTTCAATCCCACAGATGTTTTGTTTAGTTATCTGTACTGTCCTATTAAATCAGTCCCACCAAACACGATACAGTTCAGGGGTCTACACAGAGACAAGGGTTTTACTGCAGAGTTGCAGTTGCATAGAAATACAGGAGCCCAAGGACCATCGAAGCTTCACCTTATTGCTCTGTGGTGTGACAACAGTTTTCACCACTTCTCCCTCCATTCCCCCACTCTTGCCATAAACCAGTCTTTTGGCATTCTTCTTGCCTCCTCCCTCCAGCATCTAATAGGGTAGCCATTTACCACAGTGCTGTTAAGGCTGCTCTCATTTTCATTACCGTTTTAACTGGTATATACAGTTGAGATTTTTTAATTTGCTGGCAGGAAGTCTGAGAACTGTGCCCTCAGTGAGGATTCACTTACTTCCCTCATTGCTTCCTGAAGTTATAAGACATGTATAATCATTCACAGATTTTTTTTTTTGCAGAGTCCTTTGGGCAAATGTGTCCTATTGAGTTATTTTGTCCTCTGATAAATATTTGAAGCCAAAGAAAAATGTTAAAGCCAAGATAGACAGTTTGAAAGGA
The DNA here is from genome assembly GCF_000691845.1 of Merops nubicus. Lineage (NCBI taxonomy): Eukaryota > Metazoa > Chordata > Aves > Coraciiformes > Meropidae > Merops > Merops nubicus. The sequence goes on from NW_008607917.1 coordinate 54,837, forward strand.
CTAGATCCTTGGAGGAATGTGGGATAATAGTTAGCCTTGAAAGAAAAATCATAGCCTCAGGTAGAAACATTAAAAGTCGAGGCAAACCTTGTGGCGAACACTGTAAGCAAAACAGGGTCATGAAATATACCTAGTGGTTCTTGTGGAGAAAAGGGTAATTTTGGTGCAACCTACCACAGGAGATTCCATTATGATTCTACAGCGTTGTCGCTGCAGGTGCTGTCCTGTTCCTACAGAGAAGGTTATGCTTTTAAGCATGTTGCTCTAAAAGGGAAGGGCATCATGGCCAATAATTTTGTAGGGTCAGTATAGCAATGGTATTTCACAAAAACAGCAGATTTAGTGTTGTGATCACTTTCTATAGAGCAGTCCTGTTGTGGGGTCAACTTTTTATCTTTTTATTCAGAAATCAGGCACTAATATGACTTTTGAGCTACCATTCAGTCTACAGAAATTGTTACAATCAAATAGTTTAATTCCCCATTCCTCCCTTCTTACAAGTGCTCACAATTAGTTTATTTCTCTTGGGTAAATCAAGAATTTGCCAAATATTAGAGCAAGGGAAATAATTCCTTACACGCTTTTATCAGTGTAGCTTTTTTATCTCCCTCAATGTCATTTAAACATTAAGTAGACAAAGTGATAGCATAGATTTTTTTTTAAATTCTTTTACTTATAAAGATAAGATTCAGTGCTATTCACTGAAGAAAGGAAATGAGCTGAAACATTGAGGTAAGCAGTCCTTCATTCACCTGTCAGAAGACTGGATTCAACACAGCTAAACAGACACTACAAAAACATCTTTATTTTACCATTCTGTTCTGTTCCCATGTACTGTATTTTGTTTGTATAACACGTTTATCCTACTTCATAATTTGCTTTGTTACAGTTTCTTACTGTTATTACTTTAGTATTGTCTTTTTTATATGCATTAACCTCACATTTAAGAATCATAGTGCCCAAAACAGAAGTTTCAGGAGAGGCTTACCTGAAGTCAAAGTTCCATTCGAGTTTGACCCATATATTCTGACTACACCCTAGTGCACCTTAGTACACCTTGCCTTTTGAGTGCTTGTTCATTGAAAAACTTGCACTTTGCTTTGTAACCAACCTGTAATAACTCTGTACTTCAGGACTGATATACTTCAGCATTGATAAAGATGCTTGGTAAAAAATGACATTGATTTTATTTTTTTTTTTAACACTGTGATAGCACAGAACACAAAGTACAGCTAGGCAGGGCTTTCTTTGTAAGTTGGGCAGCTATTTAGTCTTCCAAGACAGACAAGACAGAACAGACACACAGAAGAGAGGTTTTAAAGTAAGATAAATAATGACAATACATTTTTAATTTCAGCTTTATCATTAACACAATGCATCCAAAAATGCTTAAGACTTTGATCCTCAGAAGAAGCCTGGGCAGAGTATCACTGAATACCCATGAATGTGAATTAGAAAATAGTATCAGAAGTGAATGACACAGACATTCCAGTTCCCACCACAGGAATCCACTCTTCCAAATCAACTGTGTTTTAATAATCTGAAGTCACTTGCAAGAAATAGTCCAACAGCCTGTAAACTATAAATTCAGACTTAGAGGTCAAATTGGTAAAACCAAATGTAATTCCAAAACTTTAAGTAAATGGAAATTTAGAACATATATTATTTCAATAAGCTTTAATTCAAGTCTACCATGATCTACAACTGCAACTTTAATACCTCTCCCTCCCCTCTGCCTTTACATTGTTAGCTTACATACTTTATCTCATATTAAATCTGCTGGTGACACTTCACTAAAAAGACTGTTCCTAAGGCTGATGCAACACACAGCACAACGGGTACTTCACTGCAATTTGGGCTTTTAACTTCAACATATATAAACATTGCATGTTTATGTAAAATCTGAGTATATACATTTTTGCAAATTAAGGCTTTTGCAAAACCACCAATATTGGGCAGTTCTCTACACAGTTAATTTATTCAGGCTGACATGAAATCTGTCAGGGCAAACTCACAGTAGACAAAATCATGACTTCTAGAATTTTATGACCACATACCTCATAATCTAACTCCCACAATTTGAAATCTCTTGAACGAACTTCAAAATTGTACTAAGTAATAATGTCTTAGGTCATTAACTTTAGCACTGCCAGCATGCCCTCATGATTGCATTTACATTAATTAATATAAGCTAGTAATTAATGACACTTTACAAAAAGAGACTACTTTAGTATATTGCCAGTTTCTAACAAATAAAGCAACCTGGAAGTGCCTGAAGCAAGATTGGAGGTAATTCGTTGCAGGTGAGAAATGTAGAGATAAAAAGACTACAATCAGGTTTGGGTTTTCTCTTCATTTATATGTAACAGGTTTAGTTGTCTTGACAAAAACTATCCCACATTTTATCACAATTAATTTGATTTTTGCAATCTAAATTTGATTAATAAGAAGAATTTAAGTCTGCACCCACTGATGCTATGCAAAATAATTAAACTACTGGAGACATGTTAATTAATTCTACCATAGCAACGAGAATCTCAACAAAGAATTAAAGAAAATCTGTTACTACCATCCTGATGCCTCCAACAGCTCCTTTGCCAGACCATTTGTATTCTAGCCCCATTATCCCCTCACTCATCTTTTGAGAGGCTGCAGCTTCTGGTGAAACTTTGACTACATTGAACTTAATATCTATTCAAGAGATGTCTTCAAAACCACTTTATGCAGTCTTTTGTAAGTTTTTGAGAAAAAAGGAAGATGACTAAAAAGAAAATCCTCCCACTACCAAAAGGAAAAGTAAACACTAAGTACAGCAACATGGTGTAAGGTAGAAAGCTCATTTTCTAAATACTCTGCTCCATAAAAATACAAATCTACAGTGACTCAAAACTTGAAGACTGTTAAGCTTCACTACATTGCCCAAAGCCAAGTTTCTTCTGCAGTCAATGTAGCATTTACACAGAATATTTGAAGTGGATGCTCCTTGACAGAATTAGATTATCTGAACTGTCTGACTGCAAAACACCACATTGACACAAGATACAATTTGATTTCAAAATGAAATACCAAGTGTAGCTGGTACACCAAACAGCAACAAAGGGAAGGTCATTTCTTTGACTCTTCCTTCTCCATCCTGAAAGCTGAAATGAGAGGATAAGCTTATTCAGGTCTGTATGACATTATCACAGTGTTCATTATCAGAAATGTTTTCACTGGCAGAGAATGAGAGAGCAGAAAATTCCAGATATCAAATTTCCTTTAGATGATTCAGAAAACCATCTGTCTGCCAGCATCAAGAACAATTTACTTTGAGAGCCATCTGTGGGAGATAACTGCACCTGAAATCTGGCAAAAATAGCATTTTTTCTTTTAATGACTCATTAGCTCACTTTGTCCTTTGAGAATAATAAAGCTTCCATTCCTGTCTTCAAAGAGAGGATTAAAGCATCCACAGAAAGTGAGAGAAAAATAGTAAAAAAGCTCCAGAGGGATAGCAAAGAACATGAAAAAAAAAATCTATGCTGGCAATTGGGATGCACCACACACCTCCAAGCCCTTGATTTTCATATTTACTTCTAAAAGCCTGTTCCCTCCATCACAACTGTGATGGATTCATCTGAAAATGTCATATCATGAAGAGGTGGGTGGGAGTCCTTCAGTCATCCGTATCCAAGGAGAACCAATCCATAACCAATCTCAGAACCACTTCAATAAGTCTCCACGTGCTGGTCTATGTACCACCTCTAGGTCTGCAGGCAGACTCCAAGTGAGAAAGGATAAGCTCTACTCCCAGCTGTGAGCTTTGTTTTCTCTTCAGTCTCAAGTTCTAATAAGGAAAAGGTCCATTTAGGTTTAATATAGATGTATGAAAATTTCAGTCTACTTTGAAGTACAGCCTCAGTTTATAAGTTTGGGACCTATTATATCACAATTATATAATAACATATTACATAATTAATATTATATAGCAACATAATTATTCGGAATAATTATCAAATAACAAGTAGTCACAGCAACTAATTGTGCCTGACATTAGAAATGAAGTGGTTACAGAAGATAACATCTGACTAGCAACTGAGATCCAGCTTGCTTAAATGCAAGCCACAGCCAAAAAATCAGTTTAAGCAGATAATGTTAGGACAGAGTACTGATAAAGTGATATTAATTCATGTAGTGACTTCAGGAAGCATAACAAGATAGTCCATCTGCAGAAGTGACAAGCAATCACCATGTTGTCTTTCAGCCATCAGTACCAAAAGATCACAACATGGGATCACTCCTTTGCCATGCTACCCTGATCCTGCCCACTTTACTTCACTATAATCATCCTTTTCCTGAACTACACAGAACAGTGTAGCACTGATATCACTCATTAGCTAACATTTGGATGGAACATTTGACAATATATTTCTGAAGTACACTCAGGCACAAACTCTCAAAAAGACGTTAACAACACCTCCCACTTACTGGCTTCAGCAGAGAAGGGAGCTGAGTAAAATGAATCAGACTAATAAGTGATTAATATGAGGACAACCAAAGATTACCTTGTCAGTGTGTAGACAAGACAGAATGTTAAGATAAAACAATAGAGTGCAAATTATATAGTCATAGAAATATTTATATATAGCATTTTATAAAAAGTATTTAAGAAGAAAAATAAGGATAATTACACAGAGGGTATGGGGAATAAAGAACATGGCATGATTCAGAATACCTTAAACTAGAGCAAAAAAGTGCCAGGCAACAGGCTGTAGCTTACTATTATATAGCAGATAATAGAGCAACCTCTTTACTCAAGGAATTTTTATCCATCTCTTCTAGAAATAATGAAAAAAGTCAAATTAAGCTGCTACAATTCCCATCTAAGATATGCACTTTTCCAGCTGTCTCTTCAGACTTAACAGTTACTGGTGTTATTGGTAAATAGTGACCAGTATCTGACAGAGGTCACTCAGTCATTTAAAAGTCATCATTAGTTTGACATGCTATTGGTATTGCTATGATGCACTTTACTTTCTCACACTTGCTCCAGCTTTCATACATCAGTGCAATATGGCACTTTTACAATGGTGTTTCTTCACGAGTGCCTTTCAGACAAAGCCATCCATCAGGTTGTTGCAGTTCCAGAGGATGCATTTGGGGATAGGTGTGGATGCATTTTGCATCAAACTTTTGCATTCTGAACTACGCCTTCAAAACAACTTTGCCAAACCATATTAAAAATCAATATTCTTTCCTTTCCTGTACACACTGACCTCCTACACAGAGATGGTAGGTCACCAAACAAACAGCCCAGAGCTTCTGCAGAAGTTATCTGGAAATCACTTCCCAGTTCGAAACACAGTGTAATCCTTCCTCTTGACAAATTATATTTTCAGGACAAGTCTGACAATACCCAAGGGCTTTCAACCAGGAGATTCGAGGAAATTGTCCACAATGGAGTTACTAATTCTCTACAGCTAAATGTAATTTAAAAGCTCGTGTAATGGTTTATGTATCTAGTATTACCAAAAAATAATTAAAAAAAAAAAATCAAGCTAGTTTCATATTTTGGCTCCACAGACACTTTTACAACTAAATAGATTTGAGGAACTGGTACATGTGCAACAGAGGCTATTTATTCTGCCCCAACCATGTTTAACAGCAATTAACAGAGAGGTAATTAGTGCTTCACAGGTTTTGTGGCAAGACTTGGATAGTTATATGTTTTTGGCTGGTTTTTTTTTGTGGTGCTTAGTTTTGTTTGTTTGTTTGTTTGTTTGTTTGTTTGTTTTTTTCCCTTAATAGCAAGCAGAATTGGAAATCCTTGGCTAACTTACAAAAATAATACAGATGAAGTCAGACAGGAGTAAGAGCACTAAGCCCAAGACTTTTGTTGCAATTGCAGCATCAGGCAATGGACATGCTGATTAAAATCAACATTTCCATCTGAGTATTTCAGCCCTCCAGGACATGGTCCAGAGACCAAATTGCTAGAAATTCATCATGCCTTCCTCATTACCCTACAGGCATAAACTTGCATACAACAATCTGAACGCATAACTTGAAAAACTCACTGCTGTTGCAAAACGGTTGCTATTGCAAGAAAAAAGAACATAATTGGAAAGATCAATAACATTCATTACATACCTTTCAAAAATGTTTCTACTGAACAGTCATCTGTTTATTTCATATACATCCTACATATCTCAGGATTACAATGTATACTTCAAGTTTTAGCATCACTATGCACAGGAAATACATAGTCAGTAACCTAACTTTTAGGAAACCATGAAGAAATCCTAATACCACTTAAAGTACTGAAAACAGTATCAGGTACACAGTTTTCCTTTCCATTGTATTTTTATGTGTCTTAAAGTACTCAATTATCTATAGACACAACAAAGTACATACAACAGATACAGGAAGTTGCATCCTCTCTACATACTCTCCAAGATCTAAGAGTAATTTGTTCTTTAAACCATCTAAAGATAACAGTTTTACTTGAAAGGAACTGTTTTCTTGATTTGTTTTCATTTCAGGTTTTGAATGCATCAAACTAAGTCCTAAATAGGCCTAACCAAAGATTCTTTCCTGATCACTAGAGGGCCAAGAGATCAAGTTAAGTGGTTTATTAAATGCTTAAGTTTGAATTAAGTGGTGAACTAAGGTTTGGGACTTAAAAGCTTTTGGAAAAAAAATGGGGCAATGATGAGTAATCTGGTTTTTGAAACTCCCAGGATTAGGCTATGCTTCAATTATGTAATACATAAATTACAGAACAGTTTGAGTTAAACAGATAATGCTTAGTTGATTATTTAGCCTCTGTAAAAGCCAAGGAAAAGTTATGTTTACTAGACCTTTTTTCTTCCCTCTTAGTCTGTAAAAATCCAATAATGCCTCAGATCTGGAGAGGTTTCATTTGTTTCCAGAGTCATTATTTGTAGAGCCACTAGCTTCCTGCAACAATCTTTCCTTTAAAACAAACATTAATTTGTCAAGGGCAGACTAAAATAAACTTGCTCTTTGATGCACACAATCAAAAACTTCCTCTGTGAATACAAACTAGTATCCTTAAAGCATGCCTCAACTGCAAACAAATTATAAAAGCCTAGACTGCTTCTTTCATATAAATATTGAATATCATGTCAGGAAGGGCTTAATAAGAGTGCTTCTCCTATGTTTGCTTCTAGTACCAAAGGTCTATATGCACCACGATGAACTGAAATGTAGAAATATCACATTAACACCAAACAGTAAAGCAACACAGTCAAAAATTTGGCTTGAAATTTTTATCTTCAATTTTTACTTGAGAAAGGTAAACGTTCAGTTACTTAAAGCAGAGCTGTTGCATGACAAATAGTGCATTACTTGCTACAGACAATGCAGCCTTTACTATACTCTTTATACTCCTCTCTTATGAATATCATAAGCAAACAAATCCTACCTGAGAAGTAGGCTACCATAATAATTCACAACTGAAATAAATTAGAAAAATTTAATTTTAATGATCCATGATATATAAAATCAGTGTTTGACAGTATCAGCATCACAGCATGATACACAGCGTAAATAAATACAGAGGAAATAAAGATTGATTTCATTTCCAAAGGCCTTACCTTAAGCTAGTTTCAAAGTGTCTGAACAGGAAAATGTCCTGGTAAGACTGAATTTTTAGTTTAAACTACCCATGTGCACAGTATCACTTCAAACCTCATTATTCTGCAAAAGTGAACTGTTTAGCTTCATTTTCATTTCTTTTACAACATGAAGCAACAGATGTGTTGACTATTAGTTACAGCACTATTTCTTCACATATTAGGAAAAATAGAATATGTTGTCTAGCTCCAGGCTGATTAGCCTGAAGTGTCATTAATCAGCTGCTTATCATTTACAGCTCACTTTGATGTTAATGATACAACTATGATTTTGTCAGACTTGTTTTGTTTCTGACCCTAATGCTGAAAGAAGCTGCAAGAATATGTAAAGAATATGTAAAGAAAAATAATTTAACTTCTCCCAAACAATTTACAGACCAAAACCAGTTGGTTTCCAGGCAATATGTCACTTGGTGCATTCCACTAAGCAATTATTTTTCATTTTACTCAGTTATGTCAAAACATTGAGGAAAGAATACAATTTTTAAGCATAGTTGCCTGTAAAGATTATATGTAAGGTTATCGACTGAGGTCGTCCACCAAGCTATACTCTATAACATCTTCATCAGTGCAACAAGAGAATTATAAGCTTATGAAAGTCAAAGGTTACGTCAAAACTTAGAGATCCAGAAATTCCCTCTTTGACACACTTAGTTTGGACCTGTCAATAAAGAAGCACAAGGTTGTTCTCAAGTGGACTGTTGGTCAGGACAGTTTATATTTTCAGAGTTTGACAGGTAAAGCACTAAGATGCTTTTAGGGTGCTGGTCACCCCATTGTCAGTTAGTCTGCCCTGTGTCACAAGTCTGTATTTCTGAAGAAACAGAAGTTTAGCTTGCAGGCTTTACACTGCAAAAAGTGTCTGTTGTATAAAGAAAACAATCATCATCTTCTAATCAAAAGCTTGTTGCCATTTCAACAGGAATGACAGAGTTATTAGAAGTTTTTTAGTCTAACTGCAAGATAGGTCAAAAGTTGAGCTACTGATTAAATATGTCATGAAACTAGAGGAAACTACTCAGTCTGGAGATGTGCCATAGAGCACAGATTTAATAACTGTTTGAATTATCTCTTCCGAGAATTCTTGATTAGAAGGTTACTTCTGATCTCCAGCCTGGTCGAGATAATGTTTTGTTAAAATGTGATTCCATAATACACAAAAACTATTAAAAGTTAACATGCTTCTATCCACTACAGGTACATGAAATGTTCTTTCTATAATTAATAATTTAAAAACACTTCCTAATGGGTATTTACACATATCATTTAAGTTGCTTGTTTTTCAGTATTACTAAATTGACAAGTTTAAGAGGCAAATATGATTAAGTGATAAGTATATTCTCCTTGGACCATGGCATGATGCCAACCACAACAGGAAGCTGAAGGATCTGATTCTTTGCCTTTCTTATTCCATAAGGAAAACTAAACAAGCAAACCCAATCCTGACTGCAAAGAATCTACAGTTAAACACAAGTTACTTTGCAGAGATTGCTCGATCAACATCATGATGTATTCCAACACTGTTATTATGATAACTTAGGAAGGAGCAAGCTCAAAATATGCAGTACTTAACTCATAATCAGAACTGAACTAGAAATGTTACTTCTTTATTAATTTTCTGGAAGAAAGCTATAGGGTTCATAAGGACAGTGCATTTCCTCTTTAAAACACCAGTCTCTGCCAATATTTTCTACTATTCTCATCTAACAAAAAATCCATCTAAGGTTTTTTGATAAAACCACAGAAGCTAAAGACTGAATACGTAATGTGAAATACTAACATATTAAGTGTCTAAAATATGCTGTTGATCAAGCCATTAAGAGGCTAGAACAAAGACAGCAAACAGTGTCTAAGTCTCTAGAACAAAGATGGTTCAAGGAATAAAGAAACATGCTTCCTGCTCTACAGCAGCAGTAGAAGAGCTTTATTTCTATGCTGTCTCTTATTGCTAAAGTAGCAAAGACGCTGCACATGGAGCTACTGTTAAGAGATTACAGCTTTCAGGAATTCCAAACAGAAACGGGTTTTACAGGGCGTATTTAAAGATAGAAATAATGAATCATTGCTGATGATAAGAGGTTTGGGTTTGTTTTCTTCTTTTTGAGTTGAAGCAGTTATTCCATCTGTTGAGCATTGCAATTAGAAAGGAAGGCGGTGAAACAAGTAACAGGTCTGCTTCTCTTTAGAAAAATGCTGACATTTGTAACCTCACCTGTGCTTTGTACCTGACTCAAGCCAGTAGACTGCATTTCTTCAATCTCATCAACTACCTGATAATGACTAGAGCATACACGTTACAGATATTGTAAATGTAGACCAACATCAGATGGTCTGGTCTACAAAGCCAAAAAAGTCAATACATTTTTCCCCACACACGTCGTAAAACTGCTTCTACTAGAAATTTCAGATATAAAAAACAGTAGTCCAGCTTTCAGCAGGGTTATCATATGTTCAAGCCTATCAAATACTTCAGTTGAATTTACAAGAGATATTTATACTGGAAAGCAATTTTAGACTCTCTGACTTCTAGGTTTAATGCTAGCAGGTAATTTCCACTCAATATTTTCCCTTTAAAATCATGGCCATTTTCCTCCTAGAATCCCCCTTTTGTACTTTGTTTTAATGAGAACAAATTATTTAAGCAGCTATAAACCACAACTGAAGTTTTGACTGATTTATAGGCAGGCTAAAATATTTTACTGCAGAGCTCTAGGCCTTAATCATTTTCTACATAGTATTTAACTCATCTGTTATAACATGTGATCTTTATAAGGTAAGCCTCCAGAACATTGCTGTACAATGAGTTTTGGATTGAAAGCACAATGCTGCAATTCATTTTCTTTCATCTTGCAAGGTTTATTCTTTTGCACATCAAGCAGGGAATACAAGTTATTACTGTGCACAAGTACAATACAAGCTAAATTTGCATGGCTTCTCTATTAGTTTACTACAAACACTCTTAAATAATCTAATATACTATTCCCTCCACATAATTTTTTCCTTTTTTGTTTTCAATGACCTAACTCCAGCCAAAGAAAAGGAAAGGGACCATTATACTCTCCGTACATGCCGGCAACAGGAGCAGGTGTTTAGTTTCAAAGAAGTCTCTGCCACAAGATCATCATTCCATTAAAAGAAGTCTAGATTTCTAAAACACACTTTGAAATAACAAGGCAGTCCAAATCTGGATTCACACTGTATGGGTCATTCTGCAGTAGCTAGTTTAATAACTCTAGACTGAATTCAAAACCAAATTCCTTTAGTCAGGAAATTACCCAATAGTGAGACTTACGAACTTTGATGGATAATTAAGATTAAAAAGCTACTGCTGAAAAGCTTCACATTTTATGTTTAGAACTGTTCTCAATTTTGGGAAAAGCAAATTAATTTGAGGTCTTCTGGAAACAGTGCCCTTGCCATATTCAAGATATCACAAATATTACAATACAGAAGAATTCCTGTTTTTATTGATATCACAAGAATGTTCCATCCCTTGTTGAATTATAAAATAAAGCACTAAAACATGGGTTAAGCTATTCAAAGTTTATTTCAGTCAATAGTAAAACTCATCTGGCTCTGTTTCCCAGACCAAATTTGGTTTTACTGATTTTATCTATTTTATAGTTTGTATAACAAATTTATAAGTAAATCCAAGAAAAATCTTCAACTGTGACCTAAGCACAGCAAGTAATTTATTCAAATCAATCCTTGAGAAGGGCAATGTTGAAAGCATAGGTAAGATCATTATTTCCCCAGATCTGGTAAGCTATGAAAATCTCTAACAGTTCATGGTAATTGCTTAAAGCATCTATGTTCATCACTAAAGAATGATGTGTTTGACAGGCAGAAAGACACACATCTCACTGGCAAATGTAAAAGCCGTAGCACAAGACTTGTCATCTGATTGGCATACACTTTCCACAGATTCTCTTAAATGTCTCCACTTTATGAACCTCCTCTACTAGAAAAGAGATGTACACTACTCAATCAGTCCTTAAGTTCTGCATGTGTTAGTTTTTCTTGAAATAGTAACCTAGACTTACTAGAATTTCTCTCCAATCCTACAGATTATTTTCCACAATGGAAGAAGAGTTACCTTGTCACAAAGCATTGCCATAAGCAGAAGAGTTACTTAAGCCCATCAAATAATTGCTCAAGAGAAAAATGTCATATTTTTTTGTAAGGCTTAGCTAGACATACTAAATTGAGAGAAAAACTTGGAGGACAGGCAGTTTATTAGTAAAACTTTCAAATGTTAAACTGTGGTCCACAGGCATATTGTAGCTAACCTCTGAAGCTAGGATCTGTAGCAAAACCTACCCTAAGCAAAGGGGACTTCATACTGCTAAGACAATTACTATTTACAAAATTAGCATTCTTCAACATTTACCTGCCCTCTATTCAGGTATGAAACCCTTACAATCTAAAAGAAAAGTGACAGCTCTCCAGAGGAAAGACTGTGTAGCAACAGAAGTAGGAGATGGAGCAAATGACATCAGGTGTTCAGACAGATTTTTCCAGATGAAACAATCCATCAGAAAAAAAAAAAAGCACAAAACAAAAAACCCAGCACACCATCAGAAGCCTAAACACCACTGTTCTTCCATTTACCAGTAGGGAATTAAAAATAAAAAAACCAAGAGAAAGAGATGCGTTCACTTTCCTCTTTACAGACTCAGCATCACTGGTCCAGCAGCAGAGATTATACACTCCCATCTGAGTGCAGGTACATGAACTTCAGCACAATAGACACAGATGGCAAAAAGCATCATGTAGGTCAGCATAAAATTCTAGTTTAGCCCTTTGGAATCAGTAGTTGAGCCCCTCAGCTTAAGCTGTGTGCCAAATGAATTGACGTTTAGCATGTTGGTGAGAACAGTTTAAGCTGTGGATTTCATACTAAACATTAAGCTGGTGTCAGCTCAACAGGCATTTATTTGAATATGATTTACATCTGAAGTCTTTTGGTCTATCTATCTACCACAGCAACCTATTCTTTACACCTCAAGAATTGTTCTCTAGTGCTTCATTGCAGATACAACAATAAGCTTCACCAACAAATACAAGTGGTGTTTTGTCTGAGTTTATTTCATCCATTTTGGATAAGGCTATGACTTAATATTCTGTTTCTCAGGAGAATAAATAGCATGAAATAAGTTTGCAAATGCACTGTAAATAATTAGTTTATTCGAGCTACTTACTACAAGCACATTCTACCTCATTTATGCTAGATTATTGTTGTGTAACTGTGGTATGATTACTTTTTCACACCTCTTCACTTAATTTTCATGAATAGAGTAGCAAATAACTCTGCTGGCAGGACTGGTTGTCAAAAACAAAGCTTTTATAGAAATGCACAAGCATGAAGGTAGAGTTGATATTGTTATACTAAATGTTTTCACTGAATCATGAAACACCCTCCTATATTACAATTAATTACTACATTTAAAGTGGTGCCTTAAAACATGGAATGGGAAACAGAAGCCTCTGCATGATACCTTTGCATTTGAACAAATGAACATACCAATCCAATAAAATAAAAACTCAATACACCCCATTTCATTACTTGACAAATGAGTTTGAAGAAGGATGTAAACAAATCTAAGATTTCAGCTCACTTAAGTTGAACTAAATCTCTAGCCTTGCATTTACTGTGGATTCTTCATTTTTATGGGAAACCTCATTTAATTTCTCAACCCCTTTAAAAAGGGAGGAACAATCCATAGCTTAAACTCATCTCACCAGCACATTAAGTGTTGGTGCTTACTACACACTTAACCTGAGGAACTAAAATATTGATTCCAAAGGGGCGAACTAGAATTTTATACTGACCTACATACTGCTTTTCATCATCAATTTGTCTTATGTTAAAAAATACATATATTTGCAGGACAAAATGGCTTTGAAATTTCTGTTACTTTGCACTTATTACTTTTAATATAAGCCATCCATAACTTGTATGTTATTGCTTCTAGTATCATTAAGAAAAACAACACTGCATATCAGCTGCAAAGTATTCGTAGTAATTTCTAATTTCAGCTTGCTTCTTTTGAGGAAATGAGCATTTTGAACCTATCATGATCCCCATAATTTTCACATTGTCTCTGTGTAGAGCTTCTAACCAATATCCTATGCAATAGACTAAAAGTCACTTTAATTTTGTAAATTAAGCAAAAAATAAAAAAGGAATAAAATGAAATTTATAGTATAGCAGAAGTAGTCTCAACTCTAAAACTGAGAACCAGCAACTACAGCTGTAGTATAAGTATTCCTAAAAGTATAATTCAAATGAATCTACTTCAAAAAGCAGGGAGCATTTGAACTCTATTCTTTCCTGAATTTTCAGCATCTTTACAAGCCTTCGATACTTTTGCACACTTCAGAACACCAAACTCATAGTATTAGTCTTGACCAAACATGAATCTGTTATGAAGTATTGATGACAATCAGTGCAGTAAATGAGCTAAGAATGGAGTTTCTCTAATCACATTTTAAAGTATATTTATTGGTTGATTTTTGTATTTACTTTTTTTTTTTAAAAAAGCACCTTTTTCCACAGTACACAGCTTATACTCTTTTCTAGGTGCTCCAGGAAAGGGGAAAAAACCCTAAGTAGCTGAGTTTACTGCAGCTAATCAAATGAGTTAAAATGGTAAGATCATCATCAAGCAAATCTTCAGGAAGAAAACTCAAAGAACATTAAGTGGCTTACTTTCTCACTGGCAGATTGGAAAGGAGAAGGAACAAGACATAGCAACCCCTTCTCTCACATGAGAATCATTAGCATTTACAAAGTCTAAGCTTTGAAGGGAAGAAAAGCTTCCAGACATTCTGCAAAGGAAACCTTTCAAGCATCAACTGAGTGCAAATAAATGATGTGCCAAGTCTGCTACAGAGAGAAAACCTGAATGCCAGAAATTTTCCCTCCCCCTTTCTTGGAAGGCAGAAAGAGAAAGATTATGCCTAGCCCTATACTGAAGTTCCCACAGAGTTCTTAACTCTTGATGTACAAGCTCTAGAAGTGTAACTCAACAGTAAACTGGGAAAAATACCTGATCAGCTATGAGGAACTGACTTACCAGTTACACCATGATATGTCTAATATTTTTAGAATGCCTTACTACCACACCAGCTAAATGCTATGATATTGCTGATACCAAACAACTGATCTGGACTGTCATATCCAGCAAGCCTAGAGATAAGCAACAGGCAAAATCAGATTACTCTGTGTCCTAATCCAAGTCTAACATGAAAGAAAGGTTTTAAAGTTGAAAACGATGTTTTAGAAAAGGAATTTAACCCAACACGAAGATTAAGATAACCATGTCAAATTAGACTGGAAGTTTTGCAAGCATATCTGAACTTAAAAACATTTACGTTTTTTCATGTATATGTAAAACATTTACACATACAGTAGAATCACACATTGCTGCTCGTTTCTAGATCATGTCATTAGTCTCTCAAAATAACAGAGCCTATTAGACTTAACTTTGGAGCTGTCTTACCTATTCTGGGAGCCATGTTTCACACGTTTCATGTTCTCCCTATTCTTGGTTCTAAGTCTTTTGTGTCCTTGTCTAGTAGAGTCTAGTAAACACAAACTTACTTCTAAAAGAGAGATGACAGCTAATTGCTAATCTATGCTCTCTCCAGTAGGATTATGCCACTTATGAAACACCTGGAGAGCCCTCAAGGTCCAAATTCACCCTGAACCTTTAAGCAGTTAACCTAGCCCATAGGACTGAAGGGTGAGTCTAAAAGTTTGCATATCACAGTCCCACATACTCAACATTTCAGTGGCATGATCTCAGATAGGTCCTAATAGGAATTAAGTGGGGCCATTTATCCAGTTAGATGCTATGTCACATCTCTGCATCAACAGTCCACATGTTATTGTTACATTTGCAGCAGAGTACAGGCAGAAATACTTTCTAGGCTTGCAGCGTTGAAATTTGGAGACACAGATAGGTCTGATGATGTTATTTTTTCCGCACAGGGAGAAGTTAATGAACTTAATGCATATCACTTAAGACTCAATTCTCTGCCACTGAGTTCCCATTTACACAAGCCTGAAAGACTGGCAGAAGTCTATATCCTCTAGTGAATCTCTTATCTATCATCAAGTAAAATTAATCAAAGTTCAAAACAATGCTTTTTGTTCACCTGCTTTATTCAATCTGACTGGAAAAACAAGACATCCCTTTGAAGCTCTATGAGAATATATTTCTTCAAAACTGATCAGGCAGCTGACTGAAATAATTTTCAAGTATGTATATATATATTAAATCCAGTGATTAAGCTTTCAGACAACTTACTACTAGCTTTCTTGGAAAGTCTCAGTTTTCACCTTGCTTAACAGTCTTTAGCTTTCTTGAAAGCATTCGAGCTGTGCTGCCAGCTAGCACAGCTTACAGTAGTTCACACTACACTCATTTCTGACTATACTTCAAGCTGAAAGCTCAATAAATGCCTGTGAGTCACACAGACCCTGCTCCACAGGTCTTTCCTCTCATTTCTGTTGAAGCAAAATAAGCACTAAGTAGCTTTGTTTTAGAAGTTCAACATAACATTAACATAGAGCTAATTTCTCCAACTGCTTGTAAAACACCCTCCTTGCTGTTCCTGTAGCTCCAGCCACACACTGTTCTATTACCACTCTCCAAGATGTATTTTTTCTTGGCTCAAGTTTTTGGCCCCACATCCACAAAACAAGGATCTATTGTTCAAGATGGTTCAGAGTTCAGGCATTTCCTGAACTAACCACCTTCATCTTCATAGTATCTTAACTTGTGTTACAGAGGAAGAAGTGAACTACTGGTAACTGAAGTCAAGCCTCTGCTCCCCATCTGTCTGCACCAGGTCACTTCATTAGCTGTAGACACTGCTCCATTGCACCCTCCAGCCCTAACAAGCTAACCTGAGTCACCAACTGCAGGCTCAGCACCTGAGAGTGACCACACTGCCCTGCATGCCTGACCTAGTTATACAGATTCCATACTAGCCACTGCAGAGTTCAGTGCAGACCAGAGGCAAAAAGGAGCGATTGGTGGTTCCAGCAGTACTGCCATGTCAGTCAGCCTGTACATGACAAACTCCAGCTGTCTCCAGCGAGTTCTACTTAAAGGTACATCTACCTTCAGCCAAAGAACAGCCTCAACAAGCACAAAATCTGAGATCTAACAAAGCTGTAAGGTTTAGCTGCATGTTCTGCTTCCTTTGTGGCAAAATGACGAGCTGCTACTGACAAGACAGTACCTACTGTTCCAGGCAGCTGAGCTAGCAATTGTTCTTAACCAAGGACCAAACTCTCCTGCTTACAACTACTGTTCACTCCCCATGATAGATCCATTACCAGGTGACCATTTCAAATGCTTAATATCAAGTTCTTACAGTGTCAATTTGAAATGTATACAGAGAATCTCCACTGACCACAACAACTCCACTTTCAAAGTGTGCTACCAAACAAGTGTTCAGCTTTCTGATTACCTCAGCAGCTGATTTGTTTTCCCAAGGCTATTGTGTAGCTAAACCACAGTCTTTCAGTAATGAACCAATGAGGCTGTCTTTTTAGTAGGAATTTATTATTTTGATATCTTTTTTCCCCCCTCAGAATGAAGATATGGCAATATTGAGCGTTAGCAGCAATCTATATCCCCACTTCATAAGGTCATGCTCCTAAACCTTCTTGTCAGGCAGTATAACATTTAGTACAAAATGAATTCCACCTTCTTTCATTAGACCACCTTCTAGTAAAGCAATTTCAGGGAAGCAACAAAGCAAAGAAAAGAGTTTTGGGGTTGGTGTATAACAGGGTTGTTAATGATTTTTTTTTTTTTTTTTTGTAATATAAGCAGTGTAACTAACAATTCATGGCTCTAATTTTGCAATTTTATCACCACTGTTCCCTTAGAAAAGTCTATTTTCTCAGTCAGGCATTTGCCTGGAGCCACAGCAATTGCACCAAGTAGTTTACACGCACACACTCCTACACAGAGATGAAGAACATCCTATGCCCAGACCAATGACAGAGCTTTCTGCTCAAGTGTGCCAACATCCCCTCTTCTGTAGTACTCAAGTACTACAGACTCGTATTTGAAGAGACAGTTGTAAAATGATAATAAACTGTTCTTTCCTCAATTTCGTACAAACTATTCTAGCTCCCCCAGTCTAATTACTTCTTCAGGGTTTTTTTTCTATGTTTTGATATTTACATCTCCCGGCAACTGCTTGATAACAGTTCCACCCTTGTTGTGATACCTTTTTCTTACTGATCAGTTCTTTTCCAGTGTAGTTATCACTTTCTTAATTACAGCTAGACACACAGCTTGGAATCTTTCAAAATTTACCAGTTATTCCAGCCATACTTTTCATTGTGTTCCTCAGAGGAAAACAGCAGCTACATGCACTGAACCCATGAAATGTTGATATTAGACCAGAGGCTCTCCAGAACCCATTTTGATTTCCATTTAGAAGAAAAAAGGATTTGACAACAATCTCTTGCCTGCCTGGCGATGCTGCCTATGGACTAGCAGCATACAGGAACTGTCAAACAGAAAGGACATTCATGTTTCTAACTTAAATCATATGTTGCATTTTCCTGCAAAACAGAGTGCCACAAAGCTATATACACCCTGAGAAGATTTTCCCTTCAAGGGGGAATGAATTTCTGCCTGACAATACCTCACAATAATTATAGGTGTGAGCCAGATAATAATTTATTGTTAAAATAGACAACCAGGAATCTCAAAATGACTATTTCTTGTGACTCGTCTGATTATTCCTCACTAAATTTGAACACTACCAATAAGAAATTGGGCTGTGCAAAGTAGTCACTGTAAGCAGCATTTCTTACAATCTTTTTCCCCATTTTAAACTTCACCAAAGGAGGTTATAATTTGTGACTAGAAAGTGACTAGATTTTTACACTGATGTAGTATTAAAAAGCAATAGTAAAAAAAAAAAAAATCTTTAAACTAGAAGACATTTTTCCTACACAACTGAATTATTTTCAGATGTCTTCTGCAGCAGTGAAAACCATGTTCACCATGAACAGCATTAGGATACAGCTGTAACCATCTGTCCCAAAAGAAAATTTATCAAGAATAATGACAAACCCTTTTCCCCTTTATCAAATATATTTTCATGGGTAAGACCCTAATACTTTAAAAAACCCATGAAATAACCCTGCAGGCAAGTAGCCTTTTGATTGTACAATTTTAATGACAAAACCCTAAGTAATCAGTGTGTTAACACATTGTTGGTCACTTGCAATACTGACAATTGAACTATTAGAGGTTTAACATTCCTTTCTTAAATTGTTTCTATTTCAGGTAAGTATAATTTCTCTTCGGTGTTCACACTAGTGCTTTTTTCATCGCTCCCTGTACAATACTGATTTACCTCATAGTTTGGTCTTTTGTATGATATTGTAAAATACACTTTACACTAGTTTAGTGCAATTAGACCCAGAGAGTCTACCATCAGTTCTCTTTGTTTCAGATTCTTGACCATTTCCTTTTTTATGCTAACTCTTCACTACAAATCCATGGTGTGCAGGAGCTCTAATTTCACTCAGTTTTCTCAGCTGAGATGGAAGAACAGATTGAGTAACATAACTGAGATAATTCATAAAGATGAGAATAAATGGCTCATTTAAGATCCAGGGCCCTCCATCCCAGACATCTTCAATTTATATATTTATATACTTTCTTATTTTAAACTTTTCTGCAGACTTTCATTTTTCACATTTCATACGCTGAGCTTTCCATTTATTAATTTGGATATCTTCATGTCAAAAAATAGGCCCTGCTCCTAGAAAGATTTATATACATTCCTAGGTTTATACAACAGTTTGCCTCCCCTGCCCTTGACATTTTCAGTCCTCCAAGTAATATTTGTAACTGGTACCAGATGTATATAAATGCACAGAGACAGTTACTTCTGAAAATAATGTGAAAATATAATACAAAATAATACCAGAAAGAACGAGACCAATGCAAACTTTATTTGTATTACCCTGTACAGCTCACGTCTGCATGGAAAGTGCTTTTAGCCTATCATCTAGTCCTTCATGTCCTTTTTTGACTTTCTTCAGGCAGTTCTGCCTTTACAAATTACTCCATGGTCCAAAGAGAGAAATGGGAACATTCTGTATGTTACCTAAATGGCCAAGATCTATTTGAATTATAATTTTCTTCTCTTACAATTTATCTCTTTTGGAACACAGTTTGCTCCAGGATGCTGACAAACAAAATCTAGAAGTATTGTACTCACAGGACTCTCATTTCTCCATTTTTGTTTAAACAGTATTTTAAAATAAAGTGGATAAGGAGATATGATTTAGAATTAAGTCTGAAAACACAGAAGATGCTTATAAATCCCCCAAATCTACTAAAAACTTGCACTACCCGTTTCTTTCTCTGCTACAATCTAAACTTCATGCCTAAACCCCAATTAAAACATGAGCCAAACATCCTCTGACATAAGGGTTAATAACAATCCATATTGGGATTATTAGCCTGTTTTGCTGTTCCCACTTTTCACCACAGTATTTCTCAGGAGAAAACAGCCTTCCTATTGCACGAGAAATATCACTGAAAATTCACTATTTTTCTGAGAAAAGAGGTTTTTTATTCACAACTTGGGGATATTTATGAGGCTTGCCAGCCTCAAACTGAAAGCTTTGCACACCATTTTTGTTTTCCTAGAAAAAAAACCTGATCTGACTTGGATTCTTCCCGGCACTTCCTGGGGGAGTTCAGGGTGAGAAGGTGAAGACACCCCATAACATCTGGCACATTCTTCTGAGAAGTTTGGATTACATTATTTTAGTATTTGAAAAGCCCACTTTAAAGAGTGCCTAAAGTTCTTGATTTTCCCTCTGTAAAATTTTTTAGATTTTTATCTGTTAATTCCATAGTAAGCTTCCAACATAACTCCAATTCTAGTTTTAATCCTTCAAATGCATAACTGGGGAGGGGGTTAAATTTCTTTTGTTTGCATGTTTTTTTAAATTTTTAGTTTAAGATAAGTTTTTCTTAAGGCTCAGTTTCAGTAAAGATAAGAATCTTCAGAATGAAAATTTTAGATTTTATATGAAAACATCTAAAGTAAGAAATGGGTTTTCTTTCCAGTCCCTTTTACTTGTAATTTATCAACAATCATTAGCTGAAGTTTTTTTGACTCTGCTACCTACTTAGCATGAAGAAATTGTTTGAGAGCTTTCTTCCCAACTACTTATGTCAAATGCTACCGAATATATAAAACCTCATCTTACAGTTCTGGAAAGCCAAATAAATAGATTCATCACCATGAATCCACAACCACAGAAGTAAACACATTCCTTGATTTCAAAGGAAGATGTAATGAATATTTATACCCTAGTCCTCCATTAGCTTGTGGCTGCACACAACCCTATTTATGGGAGAATCCAATAAAAGTCATTAGAGCCATTTACATTCAGCATAGTGAAATCTGAGTTTACAAATACTTATGATTAGAACATACTTTGTTCTGTGTATGCAAAGCAGTGGCAATGCAAATCTTGAAGTTTTTTCCTAGCTGCAACAGAGTGAAGACTTATAAAAGATACAATTCTTTCAATCATTTCATCAGGAAATTCAACATTTGTATAATAAGCCCCACAGAATAAACAGCTGAGGCAAATGCAACTAGAATGTTTGTCTTTAATGCACAAATCAGTAACTACTACAGCATAATGCACTGAAATTCAGACATTCACAACTGTTTCATAGAAGCACATACATAATTCCAACTCTTCTTCCCCACATACATCCTCAGAGCACCTGCTCTATCCCTGACAAGGCTAATCCTTCAGCATTCCACAGATAACAAGGAAGGAGAATTCCTTGGGGTGAGGAAGTTTAAAGCTACTAGCAGGTAAAACTAACATTCAAAGTACAACACATAACTCTTAAGTTTTTGAAAAAGAAAGGTTAAGTTCACAAAACATGTTGGGTCAGCCACATTGGCAGCAACTCAGAGAACAGTAATAATGGCAGGTGACCAACTTTCTAATAACACACATAAAACAAGACCTTCCACTGAGAATGAGAGAAGACTAAGAAGGATTAGAAAAGCACACTAATCTATTCTTGTTACTTTGAGCAGTGTAATGACAAGAACATCTTGGTCCCCAGTGGTAACATGAACTCCTTGTCATCATGGAAAACAAATTCTGGTTTTTGAAAATATTATAGTTGACTTCTTTTTAGCTGCAAAGCTAGAAGTACAAGCTAAAAGAAGTCAAATCAAATAATTTTATGCAACTCCACATGAGCTTTTAAGGTTTGAAGTCTTCTGGTTTGCAGTATTAGGAAATCTCAGTTTAAGTAGCCTTAATTCAATGATTAATATCCAAGATATGCCATTTAGCTTTTATATGGTAAGGCTAGAGACTCCTCCATTAGTTTAAAGTCTCCTTAATGAGACAAATGAACAAAATAATATGCTAGTATGCTCACTAGGTCCTTATCTGCATTCATCTTAGAAGACTAAGCAATCCCAGCAGTTTATACATATAGCTTCTGAAATGCTAGATAAATATTTAATAGCAGACAGACTTTCTTGGTCATGAGAAGGATCATGTTCCTGCCCAAATCTTTAACATTATTGTCATTATCAATAAAAAATAATATTGTACCTCCTGTAGCTCTAGTTCATCTGATTTTGAACTGAGTAATACTTCATATAGGTTTTTTTTTTTGGGAAAAAGACCATAAGCTTTTGAACAAATCTTTTCAGCTCATAGATAAATATGTGGAATGATTGATGAATGTTCTACTTGTGCTTGAAGAAGATTAATAAGTTGAAGAGTCACTACCCTAGCCATCGCTCTTCCTGCACTATACACCTTGGTGATATTTAGACAGTGAGGATAATTATTTAGGTAGCACAAATTGAAAGCTTGAGAGGTCTAAAAACTTGCCATAAATCCAGTAATTCAATACTATTACAGTCTCCTACTTCTTGCCCTCAACTCCTTGGATAGGAGCTGCTTACCATTATAGCTTCATCTTATAGAGTTTATTAGGTCATATAACACCAAAGAATATGTTTTCCCTTAGCTAGATCTTTAATTTTAACAAATGTTTGGTTTTCTGCCTTGGTGAATTTATAGAAGGAATTGTAGAAATATCTATATTCAGGATGTCCAGCTTTCCTGTTGAGAACAGGACAGACAGAAGAAAATACTATTTCTGTAGAGTACCAACTCTACCTTCTCTTTATATATTTTTTCCATGCTTTTAAGAACATTCCCTCACTGCAAACAGACGTTCCTGGATTACTGCATAACAATCTTAATCCACCTTCCAGCGTGCTTATTAAATTCTTTCTGTTCAACCAAGTGAAGTAAACGTTAGCATTACCCTAGTGAGCACATTCATTTCTCCAAGCTTCCCAAAAAAAGCTAAGGAAAAGAAGTGGCAATAAGAAGTCCGGCAGGACTTCTAAAATGAGGCAGGCTAGTAAAAAGTGTCTCTCCTAACTTGGGTGCTTATGAACAACCAAGAGACAATGGAACAGAACACCAATGATAAGAACCATTCCTCCTATCTGAGTATAACAGTTTCTCAAAAGTGTTAGAATCAGCAGAGAAATAGAGATTGACACAGATTATTAAATGAAATCTGGAGTACCTTACCTTTGTGCATTGATTTCAGAAGACACAGAGATAGACAAGCATCAGAAATAAACAGGAAAAGAGCTTGTCCATAGGGAAAGCAAACTCACCCCAATACACTGGAGCAGTATCCTCACCACCATCAACAGTCCTGTAGACCAGTGCATGAACATTGATTGCAACACCACTAGAGCAACCATGAGCCAAGCACCAGGTCAGCTCTAAAATCACAGTGCAAAACTACCATCAACATATAAAAGAAAACACTAGTTTTCAAAGTGGATCTTAAATAGCTTTATGCAGAGGGTGTGTGGGTAGAGATCCCACGAGAAGCTGATCTGGGCAATTCAGGCCTGTTGGAGCACTCAAGGCCCTGAAAACCAGTTAACTGAAGTTGACTCCTTGAAGCTGAGAATAATCAGCTAACCTGCATGTTTTGACTCAGCTGGATAATGTCTTGTCAGACAAAGATACTAATTACTCTTATTTGGGTTATCACAGCTATGAATAGATTTTCTCTAACCAGTAGGAACATGGGTACGTTTTGCAAGATTTTCTCCAAGAGATTTCAACAAAGCCTTCTGTAGATAAACTGGGAGAGATTTGTCAAGGATGGTGACATATTTTATGCCTTCTACACTGATATTTCCCTCTGGATTTCTGATAAATTCTTTTTTTCTACAGAGAAATCAGAGAGCTGCTCAAGGCAAGCACTATGTAGCTTAAGCTGAGAGTTTGAGAGGATCCAGGCGGTCTTTGTGCCTGTTCAGAAGATTAGATTTAGGCTTCTGTAAATCATCTTAGGTATGAGTTTGCTAGGCTTGTGACAGAGAGTTTTTGACTACATTTACACACACACATATCATTAATTCCAAACAGGATGGTGTTAGTGAGGCCTTAATTTAAGGAAAAGCTGTATTGGCACAGTTAAAAGAAGCAGCTATTTCAGAAAGGCTTGGTGTTTTTAACAATGCTCTATCTGTGATCAACACAACAGGAACGTCTCTGGCTTTCCTTCCCCCTCTGAGAGTAGCACGTGCCTCTGAAGGAACATCCCCATGCAGCCCAGTGAAGTGTGAGGGTAACGCCTGCGAGCGTATTGGCACTAATATCAGTCTAGCAGTAGAACCCCAGATATTGCAGGAGGGCCCTTTGCATGGAGCATCATCTCTAGGACAGCTCTGCTGAGGATCCAGTAAACTACTCAATAAGTATTTTAGCTGCTAGGCCAGCTCAAGCTGTGTAGCCTCAGCTGGGGTTCTAGATGCTGAGCAGTTCACAGCTGACAGCCACAGCTAAACCATAACGTCGTGTCACGTTGTTACTTAGGGCCTAAATTCTTTCTGCACAAGCTCTGATTAATGTGTTCAAAACTATTTAGCATGTCTCCAATCTGTTTCTGAATCTTAATCAGGAATTAAACCTGGGGTCCCTTAATGCTGCTGGATCTCCATGTGACTTTTCTTCTGGAGGCACAAAAGCATAAAAGTCTTTGTCATTGCTATTTCAACATTTTTGTTAGATCAGTGTTAAGCTGAGCTTTGGAAGCTACTGGGAGGAAAGCATGTGTTGTGTGTCTACTAGAGTATAGCAGGTAAAACCACAGATACCTCCTAATGAGATTTGTTAGCTACAAAAACAACATGGTTGTTGTATTTGGAAGTCTATATGTATACAGAATACATATAGTCTACTCCTGACTTTTTGAGAGTATTATATAAATGGGAAAGAACTTTTTTCTGTTTTTCTGTGGGGTTTTTTTGGTTTTTTTGTTTGTTTGTTTGTTTGTTTTATAATCAGTAGCCAACTTTCTAATAAAAGTAGGGATCTCACCAGAGGTGAAACAACATGTTCCAATAGACAAAATACCTATGGAGAAAGTGTGGGGAAAATAACTTTTTTTAAAAAGCCCCTCTCATTTTCAAAGAGGAACACTGATAGACTTTTGTTTAATATAAACTCAATCCCAAAACATCGACTATAAGTTCTTCAAAATGCAGGAAAAGCACAGAGTCTGTGTATTTCAGCTGCTATGATGTTTGCACAATGTCAGCGCCAGGACCTGTCCTGTGATAATGCAGCATCTTGGGTGGAAGTCATCAGACT
This sequence comes from Merops nubicus, assembly GCF_000691845.1. Taxonomy (NCBI): domain Eukaryota; kingdom Metazoa; phylum Chordata; class Aves; order Coraciiformes; family Meropidae; genus Merops; species Merops nubicus. The sequence continues at coordinate 80,223 of NW_008607917.1, forward strand.
TTAAGCTACTGCAGAAGTAAATTTAAAATTATATTTTTACAAGTACTTTTCTGACTCATTTACCCACAGACATATGCACTGATATGCTGAAAATATTGTGATACTCATAATGATAAAGCATCTCAGACATGTCCCAAAAATGTACTTAAAGAATGACTGTATAATAAAACAGCTTCTAGTAAAAAAATATACCACTCTGATGCAAACCACATCTGAAAAGCCACAAGTGACTCTGTGAAGAGCCAGGGTACAACAGCAACCTGCATCACTTCTAGCAAAGTTGTGCAGAGTTACACTGTAAAGAAAAAAAGGTTTTGGTAAATACTGTCAAAACCTTGAGTGTGCTAACAGGTCTTAACAGCCCTGGGCAGCCTCAGCTGGGGCCACCTCTGAATGGAGACTTCATATAAACTCAGGCTGGGGGTTGCCTTAGTTTTGGTCCTGAGGGCTGTGTGGTGTTTCTGCTTGGACTGTGGGCTTGGCTTAAGTTGTGTCTGGTTGGTAAGATCCATATGCTGTGCGTGCCTACTGCTGGTGCTTTGGGGGTGAGGTTCTTGGTCTGTGTTGCAGCTCAGGATGGTTCTCTGTGAGGGAAAAGCCTTCTCTTGTTCCCTTGCTTAGAAGCAGTACTTGAGTCTTGGTTTTGGTTTCATTAGTTGGTTGGTTTGGTTTTCTATTTTTTGTTCTTTTTTTTTTTTTTTCACATGTCTCTTTGGTACAGTGTTTGGGGCTGTATGAATGGACCCAATGTCCAAAGACTCCAGAAGCCATATGGTAAAAGTTGCTTTTCTTTTTAGCAGGTTGCTTTTATGAAATGCACAGCTAACAATGGAGGCAATAGCAGTTTTCTATTAGGGAGCCAAGCCTGTTAAAAAAAACCTTCAACTTTATGTGTTTTCTGAGAGAAGTGGAAAAATAACTTGGCATGAATCAGGAAAGATGGCAATAGTTGCCATAAAGTTTAATGTAACTTATGCAGGAGAAGTCTTATAGTTGCTTGTTGTGGGCTATTATGTATGAGAAAACATGCACATGAGCAGATTAAAAAAGCAAGTTCTGTTCTGCTTTTAAGGACTAAACTAACTTTTTCTGGGATGATAGGAGACGTAGTGACTCAATATCATCTCCTTTACAAGATATTAAAAAGTTTTCTTATGCTATTTATAGTGTTAAAAATAAAAATAATTGCATATGATATATGCTAAAGCCTATATTCATTGAAGGATTGGTTACAATAAATAAATCAAGCTTTGATAAATGTAATTCTTCTTTAACAGTATCTCAGAAAAGAAGAAAAAGCTGTAAACTTATTTCTGTGCCCAGCTTGCATCACAAATATGTGATTACTATTTTAATTTCCATAAGTATTTGATCAAGCCAATTTCTCTGGAAAAAATTGTGCTTTTCTAGAAATTTCAAGATGTCTTAAATGTTAAATGAGAACAGGAGGATGGTTATGGGTTGCTTTGCTGAGGAACTTCCTATTCTGAGATGCATCTAAGTGCCTCTCATGTTAGAACTTCATTTTATTTCTCTGCTTATTAAAGCTTGAAGGATGTCATGCCTGTTCCCTCACAGATGGAGCAGGGAAACTGGTTGTGGTTTTTTTTTTTTTTTTTTGGGGGGGGGTGTTTGTTTGTTTGTTTTGTTTTTGGCTTTTTTTTTTTTTTTTGGTGTGGAAATAAGCTTGGACTGACAGCAACGAGCAATTGGCTATTGACTGAAATCTAAGCCTCAGGTGAAAAATGCCTTTAATTGTGAATGAAGGAAGCTTTTTAGGTTGGAAATATGTAAAATGGGTAGTTTTAGTGAAATAGTGCATTAGACAATAATCGATGCTTTAGTGTTCACATCTCTGCCTTCAAATATTGATTTCTTTTGCAAGTGGGCATGCTACAGGAAAGGGTGTGTTTTTCAAAGTGCTTGGTAAAGCAAGCTGGTATCTAATTCTATGCAGGTTTTATTTTAATTCTGGCTTTTGTTTGACATATTTGGCCTGGTAAGTGTCTTTGCTTCTTACTTCAAAGACTTAATAGGACCATTCTCTTTTCGGAAGTGCAAAAACTGAAAAGATATTGAAAAGCCTTGGTAAAGACTGTGTAAAGGTACTATGATAAAGTAACAAAATAAGTATTTTGATACAGTAATGACAAAGAGTCTGATTTGCTTGTGTGACATTTTGTGAGGTGACTCATTCTGCAAGCCCTGTATCTTTCTACCTTGATCCTGCAGCACCTCCTTGGTTCTCCTGCAGTCTACATTAGGGAATTCAGGAATTGTATAGTCTGCATCAGGCATATCCCTGGCTGGGTTCTAGTACCCCATTTTTGGTTCAGTCAGGTATCACAATATGAATGTAGATTAAGACGTCATTGTTACGACTTGCCAAATGACACCTCATATCTTTGCTTTTATTAGGAAGAAGCTACTATGCTTGATAACTTCTACAATGCTAATAAAAATACTCTTCTTCCTACCACCCCTCTTCCCCCAGCCAAGAACATGATATCTCTTAACAGTTGTCTTTACACTGCTGTGACAGACAGAAATAGTTTTGTGTGCTCTCAGGTATATGTCCTGGAGCAAGAGGGGTAAAGTGTGGTAGAGGAGAGACCCTGAGGCAGGTTTGAGGAAGAGTGCAGGGAGTTACACTGGTGACCGATGGCTTAATAAGCTGCTAACTGTATTTAACCATATTAACCATAAAGATAGGTAAAGGAGGAGCAACTGTGTGTAAGAAATATCTGAGGGCACTGCATTTTGATTCCCTGTCAGCAGAGGTTCTAAATACTGAATTACCTGTTATCTCTGTACTATTCTTTTACGCTAATCAGATTTACATGGTGATTCTTCACAATCTCTGTGATGTAAAACTGAACAAATACAAGTAATAAAAGCAGAGCAATACACTCTCAATAGGGAAAAAGAACATGTCATTTCCTATATATTCTAAAACCAATAAAGCTTTTATTTGAGGAGAGGAGGTGTCTGAAGCATGGCCTTCCCCATGTCTGAGGCTGTGACGTGTAGGAGTGTGAACCTTAGTTACTCTTCCACAGTTGTATGTTAAGAATATCTGTTGTTCTGATGGTAATTTCATTCGATAGGAACAAAAGTAATGAGACTATGTGCCATGAACATTATAGTGAGCTCAGAAGAGCAAGAAATCATTTACATAGGATAGATATCTTTCGAATTCCCTGTGTGGTGGAACATCTTGCATTTAGCAATGCTAACTTGCAGTTTGTGGATCTCTGGAGATGGTCATTGTCCTTGTATAAAGCCTACTGAAATATTTGTATTGGATGTTCATAGACTGTTGGTGGTTTAAGAATCTGAAGCTTTCCATTTGAATTTCCTTGACTTTGTGATGTGTCATTCAGAAAGCTATTTAAACACTTCTGTTTGCAGTATTTTCTTTCTTTCAAAGACTACAGTATGTTCTTTGGCATGTCTTAATTACCTTTTTCTTTGGCCTTCATTTTTTTAAGTTCAAAACTGTTTTCTTAAGATATTTTAAGCAGAAACATTAAACTGCTTAATTCCTTTGCAGTATTTAGCTTTCTTGCAATGACCTGTAGCAATCACCCAAAGGAACTGCAAGTGGAAAAGGATTGTAAGGCAGCCTTGCAGTAAGCTAGGTTTCAGAAGTACAAAAAGTGGAAAAAAAATTACAACCTAAATCTAGAGAAGCTGCTATGCAGCTGATATTTTGCATCTAAAATAGTATAGATTGAAACACTGTCTGAAATCATTAGCAATTTCCAGTTTTATTCTCCGTTCTGGGGGAATCCTACAGTCTGTTAATGACTAAGTTGAAAATCTATACTTTTACCCTGAAACAAAATACGGTAACATTTTAGGAAGGAGAAAGGAATTTTCACTGACAGGAACAAAAGAAATGTAGAAAAGAGCTTAGTATTTTCACTTCCATGGAAGAATTGTATACACAAGTGAAAAATGATGGAGCAGAGGGCATGGTGCTAGTGCTTTGTGAAGTGGATGTACTTTTGGTATGTGAAAGATTTAATTTTACCTTGCACTGTGGGAAAACACCATGCTTTCTGTTACTCAGGTTTTGTATTGCTCCCAACAGTGCTCATTCCTATTCAAGCTGTTATAGCCATTAATTGAACTGCAGTTGAAAACATTTTTTGCAGGTTCTGTTGTAGGGCTAAAGAACAACATTTCTGTAAAAAAGGTGAAAAAGTCAGAAAGTTTCACAAGTTGTAGTCCCTAGATGTTTATACAGAGTTTTCATACATCACCCTGCTGTCTGAATGCAAGGTCTGTGGACTTTTAGGACTGAAGCTTTCCTCTTCAAGTTCCATAATTTTGTAGCATCTGTCTCATTCCAATTGTTACTGATAAATAATTGTTTAAAGTATTTTGAGCTAGCAAGAAGTGAGCTTATTGTGAATATCCTCTAACACCTGCTGCCCCTTATAGTAAGGTTACATTGTGCAGGAAAAAGATGATTCACTTTCAGCTGGAATTGGTGAGAATCTCTGTAGCCTAACAGTGCATGAGGACAAAGGATTGCCATCCATGCTGGCCAGGAGAGCAGGTGCTAATTACTAATGTCTTTTAGATTTCTCTAGCAGAACCTTTTCATTCCTGCAATAGTTTGGAAGAGCACAATATTTTACAACTAAAACTTCTGTAGTATTTTCATCTTCAGAGTAAGAGTACCATCCAAAAAAAAACCCCTCAAAATTATTCCAAATTTCTGTTGGTTACTTCAGTTACTCCTTTTTCTGATTATAGAATTTATATAACAAAATTACACTCTGTAGATTTTTCTGTTTAAGGCAATAAAAACCCTAACCTATGACATGGTCTCACAAATTGCAATCACAGCTTGATAAAGTAAGATAAAAAGTTTGTTTTTCTAGAATTCCTTCTGGGGCTCATATACTCGAATATAAATATTTGGAAAGTATTTATCAAGAAAGAATGGATATGGCTTTCCTTCCTGTGTAAATAAAAAATGTCAGTCCCAATTAGGCCTCACCTCGTGTCTAGAATGGAGACTTATCAATGTAAAATATCACTCTTTCTACTGTATCATGTTTAAATTACTGGACTAGAAATAAGTTACTGTAGAACTGCATTCTGCATTTCCTCAAGTTTCTGGAGTTGTTTTTAAAGTGTCTACATGTGTAGACTGAATGAAAACTTTGTTGAAGTGTTTGAAAAGTTTGCCAGTGATAACAAAGAACTGATGATAGGAAATAGTTCAGAATAGCAAACAGAAGTGATGTTTTTCATCTGGATTCTGAAAGGAGAAGGAATAAACTGCAGCTAGAGGCTCTTTTCAGCACGACAGCAGGTAGTTGGCTATAAAGCTGTTATTAAGCAGAGAGCATGATGCTCTGTAAGAACACTTCTTATGAACTAGCAAGAGAAAAATCTTGCCTTCCAGCAATCACAAAGGAAAAATAAGAGGGAATGGTTCAGAGCCTCCCAGAGGAAGAGGAATACTGTGAGTGGTATTTGTCACTGTTTACTACCCAGCACATGATGGGGGGAGGTATAATAGCTGATTGGGTTAGGAAGGATCTGGGGAAGATACCTTAAACTGTTGAGTCTGTGCCAGTTACAATGTTAAGGGAAACCCAAAAGTGTCATAGGAGTTGGTCAAGTCACAAGTTCTTTGTATGAATTGGTACTATTCATGGCTGCTGTTGGCATGAAGCAAAGGAGGGTCTTCAATACTGATTTCCTGTCTAACTTCTTATCGCTTGGTTCACTTAATCCTTCTGAAGTCAGGATTTGACCCAAGAAAAGTTTTAATTATTCCAGGAAAAAGATGTATACCACTAACAACTGATTTTTCATTGTGTTTTCAAATTATTTATCACAAGCAAATGAAATGGTTTACCATCTGGATTAAGATGTTTGTACTTTCAGTTGCATTAAATATTTTTATGATGGTTATCTAAAGGAATCTTCCTCTCTTGACCTTTTCCTGTTTTGCCACCTTCCTTTCCTTCTTGCTTGAACATTGGGCCTGTTGTAACCAAATCTGACAGGAATTGAAAATACTTTTTAGCTGCTATAGGTTTCACTAAAACAAATGTCTAAGAAGACAGATGGGAGAAAAATGAGGTACAGGAAAAGCTGTGAATTTAACCATAATGCAAGAAAATGCATTGAGGAGGTGGCATATGATATCCATATGGTATGTCACATTTCAAGACTTAAACTGCTCACATAGTATTTTATCTAAACTACTTGTTAGTTAGACCAAAGCAGAAATGTGAGTGGCTGGTGATGTATAAAAAGAGAGCACAAATCGGGCTCCTCCAGCATAAACACTAAATGAGGCATGTGGACAGTGATGGATACTTTTCCTTCAGCAAAATATTGCTTTGTAAAAAGGAGCTGTCTTCCTTAGGACACAGTAACTGTGTCCCAATATAAATGTCTAGTCACATTCCTGCAAGCAACTCTGTGTCTGTTTCCTTCCTGCTTTTGAAGTAGGACTATAGTAGGTATCAGTCTCCTTGATACAATCTACAAGAGATGTCAAATGACAAATACATTCCTCCCTACTTGCCTTCCTTGACCATATGGCTTTTATAAGCTCTTCAAGGAGAAGTTTTGCTTCAGGAAGGACAGTACCAATTGCAAAAATATTCCAGAACAAAAACTAAAGCAAAACAACAACAACAACAAAAAATCCCAACCACACCACTTTGTTTTCTACTTGAAAAATAAAAAGTATGCAATAAAGTGCCCTGGGGAGATTGCATGCAGTGAAATAATACCTGTGTTTTGACTGGATTAGCACATTTCATTGTCTGAGAAACTTTGGGTAAAGGGAATTTAGAAACTTCTGCATCTATTATGATGTAGTTAGCAGATCTGCTTTCTTATTGAAATTCTGTCATTTCCTTCCACAGAAGAATTATCAAAGACAGCTGCCCTTTATTTCTTCATATCATATGTATGAATTTTTTCAAAATACAAAAGGAAAAGTGACTCTAAGAAATCTGCCCTAGGAAAGATACGTATTTCTGTCCATAGTTGTACTTTTTTTTCCCCCCATTCAATCCATTAGATACTCATGATCTGGCTGTTGTTTACATGGTATATTGATGTACTCTGACTCTGAAAAATCTCAGGATTTCTTTTGGAACTGCAACACAATGGCAGTTTGATCAATCTTCTCAAATTCTCCTAGTATTTTTCCCCTGGGCTCTTGCTTAGTATTATAGCTGTCAAAAAAATAACCTGGAGAGCAGGGAGGGGTATGAGGCAGGTTTGTTTCAGGTTTAAAGAAAAAATACCCTGGCATCTCTCCCAGCTAGTTCACATCACTCAAAGACATTAAAAAATGAATCCCATCTCTATTTATTTTAAAATCTACAGAACCAATTTCAGAAGTCTGAGCAAGGATTGTGACCATACCCAGGAAGAATCCTCTGCTTTTAGTGCAGTTTTGCACTGGGGCAGAGCTATTCCATCTGTGCTCTACAGTAACTTTTACTTTTTGGAGTCCAGGATGATAACATGCCAAGGATTGGGATGGTGGTGGGGGTAGAAATCCAAACCACAGCTTGTTATATCAGGGGATGTTAGATAGGGTACAGATGCATGAATATTTTCCTTGGTATTTATTAAGAAAACTCAATATGTTCTTGTGTTGTCTTCTCTAGCAATGTCTTTCAAAGCAGAGTGATTCTTCTTTGCTTTCTTTTCCTCTGCTGCTGGACATAGACTTGTTCAAATCTCTCTATCCTAGTCAAGGAGAAAGCCTAATGTTTATTCCAAAATAGCTGAGAAGTGTTTTACTGCCTCCAAGATAAAAGCAACAGTTCCAATCATGAATAACAAACAATTAAGATTACTATGTGACAGCACAATATGCATCATTAAATAAGTTGCCTTTATTTGCTAAATGGATAGAAAAAGTCTGCATGTTGAACTACCATATCTAGTCTTTTTTCCCAGCATGTAAGGAGGCAGAAGAATAAGATTTTTTTTTTCCTCCATTAAGAACTTAGTGATGTAGAAAAAACACATCATCCAGACACTGGTTATTTATTGTATCACATTTAATTGATGAGTTTTACTTTACTATCATCAGATGAGATCCAAGGTGAGATAAATCTAGGAAAGGCATGTGAACTTGCTTGTTTTGGTGTCATGTGCCTATTAAGACTACCCTTGAGAGACCAATGAGGTTAATTCGCAGCAAGGTGCAGCAGTAGCTTAGTAATTATCTTAAAAAATGCTTACCACCTCTTTGCTCTCTATTTGTAATGAAAGTCTTCTGCCAGCTCCCAGAGACAGGTAAACAACTTGTATGCAATTTCATTAGCAGTTGGGAGATGGTACCTCCTAGAATAAATAGATGTGGAAAAAAAAAAAAAAACCACAATCATCTATTAACCAACTTAATGACAGCCATTTGTATGCAAGATTTTCACTTCTGACACTGTAGACTGCTTGCTTCTGTTCTCTTGCCTAGATGGAAAGCAAGCAAGTGATTATCCAGAGCAACTGTCACTCCTCAGGCTTCCAGTAGATTACCAACATGATATGGAATGTGAACCTTCCCTGGTAAAAGGCTCGTCAAACAAGTCAGAAAAGGCTGTGAAGTATATCTGCAAGCAAGTTCACTGAGCAGATAATCCAATTTGCTTATCTTTGTTTCTTTTTGTCACCCCATCATCCTGCT
>NW_008607917.1:88942-102959 GCF_000691845.1 Merops nubicus
AACTCACCTGTACTTCACTGCACTTAGTTTCTCTGAGGACTTCCTATACTAGCAGTGTAAGTGCTGCAACAACTGCCAGTGTCTTAAACATAGGCTATGTGTGCTTGAAAAGGAGTCCAGGTAAGAGAGAATGCTATTCTAACTCCTGGTAACATTGACTCTGTGCATTTTGCAAATGACTTGCAATATGACTTTGACTTTTTGTAGGTCACTTGTTTGATAAATAGTTATTGTTCTGTCTAAGATTAGACATGATGACACTAGCCAGATATCATCACAGTAAGCTTAATGTGGGACGTATTTTTGCATTGTGAAAATAGTCTGCAATTCTGCATTTTGGAAATAACTCATCTTTTAACACTGCATATTGGAATGTGCAAAAATTTCACATTCATTCCCTTTTTTTATCTTTGGAAGTCGTGTAGTACTGTAATTGGTGAACATAACTTGAGCAGTAGAGAGAAAATTATTGCAAGACTAGGACACGAGGAAATAAATCACTCAGGAAATTAAGACATATATTTTACAGTCTGCACAACAATGATCTAAAATTAACACATAGCCTTCCATTTGCATGAAATATAGGGAAAGTAGGAAGACATATTAAGCAAGTAACAATGAATGCAAATTTATAGCACATGTTTCTGTTGAAATTAAATGTTGATTTGATCAGTTTTGCAGTGGCAGAAAAAACATTCAATTTTGTGTTTACACATGTTGCAGCTAGGCTTCAAGGAATATTCAGTGTATTTTGCCATCATGTAATGAAACAGGCCATGACCTCATTTGTGCTTTGGACAGTCTGATGTATTTTGTGATGTTCTGCACTCTGAGATCAAGTAGTGGACTCCAATATAACTAAATGCACTGAATTTCTCCTGTTGCTGAGATGGATAGGAGACTTTTTGTTTCTGCAGGCATTTTTTCCCTAAGGTCTGTCTTAAGGCAAGCTTTTACTTGGCTTCCATTTTGTAGCAGGAAAACCCAACCTATTGTATATGCTCTGACAGTCAGGGCACTCAAATATAATCACATAAAAGGAAATATGCATTTTAAGGCTATAGCGTATTTAGTCATCTATAACCAAATGATCAGCTAAGTTGTACAAATACTGTAGTAATATTTCCTTACTTTTTTTTACAAATTTGCTTTATTAGAAAATGATCGAAGCCCTGTGCAAAGGATTCACATACAACTTTCTGTTTATTCTAGTTTCTTTTTAGTCAGCTCTTAGAGATTTTTTTTTTTTTTTTGCGAGTGTGGTTTATACTCTTTACCTCTTATGGGACTGGGAAGGTGAGGGTTGTTTGCAGTCTGCAAACATGTGGAATGAGAAATAAAATTGATTTGGTGTCCTTCTCAAAAATATTAATTTTAGGATTCAGTACTGCTACTAACAAAATTAAGGACCAAGGTTCTTTTGAAGTAATGTAATAATTTGGTATTTGAAGTGTAAATAATGCACATCATTTTCTGAATGATGTTTTCTTAATTGTTTTTTTAAATACCAAGATAAACTTTTCTATTAACATCTATTGATCACTTGCTTTTATAAAAGGTAAAATGCATAATTTTATTCCCCCAGTGCCCTGTTTTTAGAAATTCTTAGGAATTTCACTGAACTCTTAGTTGTAATCCTAAATGAAATGCAAAAAGCTGCAGAAAAACTTGCATTTAGGCAGTCATAGACATGTTCAGAGAATTGCCAGCTTCTTTTTAGCATACTTATCTAAAGTACCTTTGCTTCAATTACTCCTCAGTATGCTCACAGGTTATTGGCCTTGAGTTTGTGGGACAAAATAAAACTCAGAGTTGTATTTGGGACATTAATTCCTACTTTATTTTGTCCTAGTTAGCAACAAATGCTAAGATAATGTTATAGAATACTACTAGTCACTTCAGTTACCTTTACTTTGAAATAGGATTTGGTCGTAAAGGTTAGCTTCTTATAGCAGTTAACTTTCTGAGCTCTTAGAAATAATTAGTACTGCATAGCATGTGCAACTAAAAATCCACTACAACTGAGTCTAACTTTCAAACACTTCAGATAACTTTAAACATATGAAAGCTGGATTTTTTTTTTCTACCAAATAGCTGTTTCTTCTTCCCTTTCTATGCATTTTGTGTTATAAATTAGGAGGATAAGTGATGCCCTCTTACTGTTTGTTTTTTTATCAGAAGTATCATTACACAGAGGTTTATCAAACAGTTTGATGTTTGTTTTTAATACAAGCCAAGTTATATAAAAAAAAATAGAGAAATCTATCATATTCTTTTTTAAATGCACACCCTACACTTAAGGGAGGGAATATATTTTTTCAGACTTCTGCTTCTAACAGAAGTCTAAGTTTTTGGGGGGGTTTTCATGTTTTGTGTGTGGTTTTGTTTTTTAGCAGAATGCTCTCACTTCTGTTCACATCAGACGTCTTCCAGCCAGATCTGTTGAAGGAACTATTTTTGTTTAATACAACAAGCTAGTTTGAAAATGTCTTATTCATCTACAGGGATCAATACAGGCTACTTATTTATTTCTAGAAGTTTTTATTAATGCTTCCTAACCAAATACACCAAAGTAGCTCTAATGTAAACTGCTGACTTGCAACTTGTGGTTGTTCTTATTCTGGAATTTTTACTTTTTTGCTAACAAAAATATTTTTGCAGCAAAGTAAATCTCATCTTTCTGAATACAGCTGTTTAAACTTGTGATTCTGTTCGCTGTCCCTGCTTTGCTATACTTTGGTTAAATGTTAAAAGTTTCTTTTGGAAATGAATACACAGACCTAAGCAGTATTTTTCTGACTGCTATTGATGTTAACTTTCTTCAAACTTGAATCCTTAAAGCCACTTTCTCCTGTTCCCTTTCCCCCTATTATTATTTTTGTAATTTTTTTTTTTCTCTTTGCCATGTAAGAAAAATAAACGGTCAACAGAACCTCTCTGTTCTGCTGATCATATGCTGAACACACACAGTCTTTAGACATTACAATTGGGAGAGAAAATCCAGCTGGTGTTGATTTCAATAAGGAGACATTCATTCACCATCCTTCCTCTTTAACAAATGTGCAAAAGAATGCTCTCAAATGTTTTGACACTGAAGATGTCTCTAAAACAATACAATGACTTAGATGGCAACAAGAACTGTGCCTTTATGAATGCATTTTTAAATGCATAAACTTTTAACAATGGAATGTTCTTTGGCATTGTGTAGCACCGTAAGATTCATAATGAAGAGACATATGCAGTGATATGTGTTTCATGCTGATAAAAAGTTCTCATATGACATCACATGCTGGAAGATTTAGCTTTACATTCAGTACTATAACTTTTGTTGTGAAAGTCATATCTATAATGTTCCTTGTCTCTTGCTCTTTTATTTTGTTAAGGTTTCTCATACTTTATTCTGAGTTTTTGAAATTGTAACAACTGTGGGAAACAGTAGTGATATAGGAGGGTACATACATGCTATGTGTCTGATTCCAGAACCTATTTTACATTAACAAACTATGCTTGGGTACAGCATAAGGCAAGGTTAGTACAAGGAAAAATATCAAGGTAGGTTAATATTCTCAGCTCGATTATGTTGGTTTTGAGATGATTGTGAGGGAGGTCAGTATCAATTTGGTTTGCTGCTGAAGTTGATCTTTCCTCTAGTAAGCTCTGACAGTAGGCAGACAAAGCATAAACCACAAGTAAATTATGTCCCACTGTTTATAAGTCCAGCTGCTTTTATTGTCTCCCTTCTCTGGATCATCTGCTACCCCAGTTGTTGCTATTTTCTCTTTTTTCTTACAAGTTTCTGCTTTCCACAGTCCTCTCCATGCTCTGTGTTTTATATACTTACTTCCATAAGAATTAGTTTCTATCTACCCTGAGCTTGTGTATATGTGGAGTTGCTAGACTCCATTTATTGCTGGTGTCACTGGTTTAGCCCTTTTGCTTTCATTTTTATCCTCATCAGCTGTCGATAAAAGCAAGAGGCTTCCTTCATCCTTTTTGCTACTACTAAAGTACCACTGAACACAGCAACAGCTGGCTGAAAGAAAAGGATGTTGATTTACTTCCTGCTCTTATTTCACCAAGAACAAGGATTTAGTTAAGGATGCTGCTCATGGCATGGTAGTTGGTCTAGATGATGTTTGAAGGCCCCTTCCAACCCAAACAAACCATTCAATGATTTTTACTTGTTACTTTTTACTTATTGGTTCCCCAGATCTTGATGTATTTTGCAGTGTTTTGTTCTTTCTTTGTGGTTTTTAAATCCAAAGTAGTTTTCAAACACCTACATGACTTAATTGACTTAATCTGCTTAGTTAACTCATGAACTATTTCCATAAACTGTAAAATTATGTACCTAAAATGCTCGTACTTCTTCTGTTGATGTGCATTTTACCTGAAAAAGGAGTTAAAGCCTTAAGTCTCAAACTTTGGAAATGTATCTCTTTGGAGATGCTGAACAGTTCTTTTGAAGTAACAGCATGTGTTTTATACACTTTTTTAGAAGTTTTTAAAGAATTTAAAACTTTCCTGATAAGTAACATTTCCATGCTATGAGTTCACTAAACATAACTAGTTGAGGGCATACATGGACAAACAGTAATTCTAAGGAGACAGGAACTAATTAAGTCCTCCAAAATGTCATATTAATGATTAGAAGAGATTTTTGGCCAAGACGAACAAATGCAGTTGTTAGAGAGTTCTTTATATCTTAATTTATGGTTCTAAACCTAAATAATAACACCTCTAAGTCCCACTTGTTTGACTAGAACAACTTAGAGCATTCACATTGAAGCTAATAGTAAGAAAATTATTTGCTTTGCATTTCATGTAGGGAAGCCAATCCTGCTTTCCTTGGGTGTCTGACCAAAGAGTGATATAAGACCAAGGATTATGTCAAAACTGAAACAATTAGCTTTTTTGGAAAGAGGTAAATAATTACGCCACTGTACAATGTGATTCCATTCTGTGATTTCTCTCAATCTATAGTTGATTTAAGCAGCTACTGCAGTCTTAGTCTGCTTTTTTGCCTTTCTTGGTGTCTCCCAGTTGCAGTTTTCTCTCTTTAGTTGTCCTAATCAGTAATTAAGACCTTGCTCACAAACAGATAAGTTAAAAAGAAAATGAAACCTGTATTTCTAGATTTCTCTGTTCAATACAGAAAATCTACATATAAACCTGTAAAGAGGCAAGACAAACAGCTCAACAAAATCAAAAGTGAGGGAGCAAGTGTCTAAGGGTGAAGGGCAGTAATCTTTCAGTGTTTTTGTAATTGGTAATTATCATAAGAATCACATGAATTTCTTTGACCCTTTGTGCAAGAACTTAAATTACAGTTAAGTAGCCTTTACCGGGAGAGTTACTTTCTTTCAGTTCTCATATTAATACAGGAAACTAGTATCCGTGCGGTATCCATTCCAGCATTACTTATTATAACTAATCCCAAGCATGCAACGCTCGGAGATAATGAGCAACATTGAATAAAGGCAGATGTTTGGTGTAACCATGAAGTTGGCATTGATCTCACAGCGGTGTGTTTAATGCATGGTGTATGTTTACTCCTTGGTATGCTGATCGTCAAGCAGTTGTAGTTCTGTTGTAGATGAAATAAAGAAAATCCTCCATCTTGTGCTCTTCAAACATAAAAAATGGAAACTGGTAGTGTTCATCAGTGCTTCATGCATGAGCAGAAAATGCAAGGAAGTCTGATTGTCCAGAAGCTCATTGAAGCTTTAAATCAACGGGGATTTGATTTTGAACAAAGCCATAATACTTGTCAGCTCACTTGCCCAGTTTTACAAGTTTAGCTTGAGAACCAGTTGAGCTTTTCCAGTGCAACACTTGCACAGCAGAAGTTCCAACCCACCTCTCTACTGTTTTAACTTGGGCACGATGCTGAGCATGTGCTAGTCTTATACAGCAAATTGAGAAGTGGGTGTATGTGTCTCTGCTTGGAATAAATAAGTACTGAGTTACACTTACCATTTTGCTTCTACTACTTCTTGTCATATGACTATGCAGGAGATGATTTGGTGCTATTGTCTTCACCCAGAGATTACTCTAAACAATGTTGGATGTTTAGAAGTTGGATTGTGTTGTGTTCTGTAAGCACAAGGTGCCTCAAACAAAGAAATCAGAAAAGTCTAGCAAAAGAAAGGTCAATATTTAATGATACTTAATAGAAGAAAAGGGAGTAAAATAAGAATAAACCAATTTGTGATCATTAAAGAATTGGAGTGGAGGAAAGCAGAGACTCTACAAAAGCCACATGACTTACGTCCTATCCAAAAATTAGGGGGGAGAAAACACAGCAGTGAGTGCTAACTAAAAAGTGGGACAGCTCTGCTCCTGGAATAGAGAATGAAAAGTCAGTAGAACAAAATCTGTCCAAGGGAAGGACAAATATATTAAGCAAGAAAAACAATTTGGCATTTCTTTTGTGAAATGGGAAGACAATATTAAAGTAGAAACCCCACAATTTAGGAAACCATTTTGAACGCCAAGTTCCAGTCATCTTTGTGTGTTTTGTGTATGGACTGTGAAAACTTCACCCTGACTTTGAGATAGCTAAGAAGTACACACAACTGACAGAGTATGTATAATTCTTATGGAAAATATTGCCACTGTCTTACTCTGGATTCCACCCACTTGTGTGGGAGTGTGAAAATGTTTGTTACTCAGCTGTAAGGATCAGTTTCTGAGCTGATATCAGAAAGTATTAGCAT
Organism: Merops nubicus; assembly: GCF_000691845.1. NCBI lineage: Eukaryota > Metazoa > Chordata > Aves > Coraciiformes > Meropidae > Merops > Merops nubicus. The sequence goes on from NW_008607917.1 coordinate 95,662, forward strand.
GCAAAAATAAACTTGTTTGCTAGGTATTAACTAGCAAGAAACAGGCTGTTGGAGAAATACCTTATTACAGAAGGCTAGTGACAGTTCAGTTGTTTCTAATACCATTATCAAAATCCAACTCACACAAAATCAAGTTTTCTCCCTTTGTGTCCTTATATAAAGGGAGGCTACGAGGTCCAGCACCCAAAAAAGCAAATACTTGTTGTCGTTGGTACAGCTATAATATGCTGCTGTCTTTTGCCCAGCAACGTGTTGCATCATTACAGTTCTGTGAACTGTTTGCTCTTTCTTCCATGAATAAGCACCATGACTTTTTGAGAGTAATATAACAATAACATCAACCATTATAAATTAGAACGCTTGCTGCTTTCAAAGGGATGCTTAGGCTCCATTTTGAGATCTGCTGAATGTTAAATAGTCCCTGGGGGGCTGCAGGAGTTCTGGATAGAGTTAGGGCATATCTTGAATGAGATTTTACAGCACTGTTAGAATGCCGCTTCATCAATAACAATTTTTAACCCTTCAGGTACTGTAATCTATGTAATTATATATAAACTCCATATTGTACTCCATGTAATAAAATACCAACTTAAAATGCATTCTGTGGCTTTTCTTTTGAAAGCTCAGCTGGGCTTTTTAGCTGACCCAGTTTCAGGTTAAAGAAACAGATATTTCAGAGGAAGTATCACATATGGTGCAAATTCTGGGAAAAGCTTACTCCTCTAACTTATCTTCAGAAGCTTTTAATGAAAATCTTTGTCACAAACAGAACTTTAACAGCAATACTAACTGTATCTGGTAAGGGAAAGGCAGTTTTCAGCCTCAACCTGTAGCAGACAGCACTGACCAAGGGAGTTGCCTGGTTTGTAACCACAGAATCATAGAATGTTTGGGGCTTTAAGGGACCTTTAAAGGTCATCTAGTCCAACCCCCAAACCGGAGGCAGATCTATGGCACTGCTGTAGGTTTGGGCATGAAAGACTGTCTGGTTTCGTTGGTGACAGGCAATGTATTGATTGGAAAGAGTTTGGGTATGGTATCAGTAATAGGTTGATTTTTAGACATGTTTCAATGTTTTCCAGATGGTACAAGTTCCTTGCACCTGTGACTTTATTTCATATAATGCAGTAATACCTTTTAGACAACAGTTGAATTTTACCTACAACATCAAAGTCCATTTACAAGCTGTTTCCAGGCTGAGCTTTTTTCCATCTGAGTGCATAAAAAGGGATTACTATGGGAGGACAAACCCAGTAATAATGTGAGACATTTACCAAGAAAATGGGGGGGGGGGGAATTGAGTCGAAAATGTTTGGCAGAGAATAACAGAAAAGTCTCATGGTCTGGTAGCTGTGGAAATCTGCAAACCTGTCAGGTTAAATCACTGGAGACCTATGAATGTGTTCATAAATCACACATTAATTATCAACTAAGAAACAATTCTGTAGTTCATGTCTCAGTACTGTAACTCAGGAAGAGTGCCTAAGAAACTTAGAGGAAAAGATGGAAGTGAATTCCAATATCTGAACAAGTCTGTTCAAAGTCTCCATTTGCAGGTGCTAACTCAGGGGTTCATTTTCAACTAAAAGGTGGTGTTCTGTTCTGTTCTCCTTGCTTCAAGGTACCTGTTTATGCCAGCTCTGAAGAAGTCTGCACTAGAATCTGGCAACCATCAATCCCCAACTCCACAGTGATATTTATTAATTGTTTCATATAAAAGTATAAGTTCATTTTCTGAAATTTACTGAGGATTCTTATTCTGAGATGGAATGGCCACTGGAAGGGATTAATGGCATTTCCTGATTTCCAGAGATGTATATTCCAGGACGAAAGGCACATATAAAAACATTTACAGTGTTGAACCAATCACAATTACATATTGTATAGCTTCATTTCTTTTCCAGGATTAGGTTCTTTGTTTCACTATTAACCCTGCACTCCAGCTTTCCTCTAGCCTTCCACCAGTATGAACAAATTTCTTCTTTTGTAACTTTTCAGTTTTGCACTATATGTGGAAAATAAGCAAAGGGTTTTTAACATGCATATTAAATACACATATCACTTCTATTGTCTTGAAAATATAAATGACAGTCTTGGTGGGAAGTATCTAATCTAAGTAAAACTCTTCCTTGACTGCACATGTATCTACATCCAATCTTGTATGAAGTAGAACGAAACATTACATAGAGAAAAGAAACAAAGGAAAATAAGGAAAGTCTGAGTTATGACACATGCATATAAAATATTGATTTGGCCTTGATTATAAGCCTTAAATAATCCTTGGCTTTTGTGAGGTCTTGTCTAGGCTATTTCACTAAACAGCTTTTAGTATAGATTTTAGTTTCCAATTTACCTGTTGATAAGTGTTTTAAATATTTATGTCAAGCAACTAGAGATTAGCCTAGATCTCAGTCTCCTTCCTAACATTTCATCTAAGAAACCCAAAAATCAAAAGCTTTAATTTTTTTTTCTACTTAGAGGTTTTATTATCGTATAAAAATTGTATTAATATATTAACTCACTCTGAAATCCACAGGAAAAAAATTCTTACAAGGTCAAACAGCTGATTCGAAATCTTACTATGGTTTAGGTACCATTGAGTACACTTCTGTTGCATCATTTTTGAAATGATAGTTTTTGTAAGTGATGCTCATGTGTAGGGTAGATGATAGGCTAATGATTTCTTTTATTCTTTCAAGGTAATGGCGTGGTTGGATTTTTAGGCTGTTTTATTGTTCTAAGCTTTTGTCATGGAGTAAGCAACTTAAAAACACTATCCTAAGTAATTATAAGGTCATTTCAAATAATTCCATAAGTAGGCTTTCTGCCACACTTCAAAGGATATCTGGCTCAGGGAAAAGAGGCAATTTTACACTCTTGTCCTTTGTAAATAGTACTACAGATTGGACTCTTGCTTTTAAAGTTTTTCTCAAAACTTTAGAATGAAATGCCTGAAGTGTGTTTCTTTCTTTTTGCTGTGTAGATACAAGAGATATAATCAGCATCAGTCTGTCAGAAGTTCTGCATGAAAAATTGTTTTTCTATTTTGGAAATATTTTGTAATGGTGGCTACAGTATTTTTATTGTTACAGAGTTCCATAAAAAGCTTCAGGGGTACAGAGGCTGACATCCCTTTGGGAGGGAATTTCTACGAGATATGGCATAAAGGACCTTCCTCTTTAGATATATTGCTTGTTGATGCCTATCTCATGCTCAGATTACAAGGATCAACAGTAAATCAGTCAGGTCCACCACCACCTACACTTCAGCAGTGTCAACACCATGCTTTTCTCATCTGTTTGATGCTATTTTCCTCAAGCCTTGAATGGAGTTTAACAACTCAATAGCCAAGGCCTCTGGATAAAACAGAGTATCTTGACACCTACTAAATCAAAGTAATATAATAGCACTTTCTGCACTTAAATTTTTACTGTGATGGAAAAAAACCTCAATAACAACATAATGAAGAAAAACAGTATCAAATATCGAGCCAGAACCCTTTCATAAATGGGAACGTAAGAGGAGCACGAGAAATATTCTGGGTTTGAGTTAATCACCCTTTGCATCCTTGAAACATGACTGCCTTGCCAGTTAATGAAGTGAGAAAAGATACCTTTTCTCATGCTCTTCCCTCTCTCACAACTGGCTGTGTATCAGATCTTCTAATGCATGTAAGCCTGTTGTGTGGTCTTAGTAAATCCTGTCTCAAAAGAGGTTTTGATCAACCATCAAAGAGGAGTGAAGACCTGTTGGCTGGGCACCCAGGCCCTCTTGGCCTTTGCCCTGTCTGATACTGGAGCTGATCACGCTGTTAGTTGTCCTCCCCTTGATTGAACTACATTGCTTCTCATACATCCTCCCTAAGATCATTAAGATCTATGTGGGGATGTGATTTTTGTTTAGACTGTGGTAGTTTATGGTTCTCTGCTAAAATAAGGAAAATTTAAAATGGGGATGTACATGATGCCACCATGACTATTATAAGGTCTGGAAGTCAGAAATGAAATTGGGAGCAAAATTTTTCCTGGCATTATTTCTTCCTAAGAACAACTGAATGGGGGTTGCTTTGGTTTCTTTTCCATTTAACTCCTCACAGAGTAACGTGAGGTGGCTTTTGGTCTGTGTAAGAGGTGAGACAGGGCTCAGCAGGGAGGTGAAACTTCTCAGGTTTTGTAGTTGGTGTGATCCTTTAATCTTTGCTCATTCTAGTTACTGTCTCCTGGTATATCAGACTGAGCGATTAATGTTTAGTCTTTGATCTTGGCATAGCTCCAGATCTAAGTAAATACTGATTCCATTGCTTTTCCTCATCTTCTATTATCTCTCCTCAGCCTTCACCATCTGTTTACATGACCAACATTCACAACCTCATAAGAACAATAAAACCTCTCCATTCATGTCAGGAGCCAAGGTGCAAGCGTGTGTTTATGAATGTGATTTTGTTCTCTCTCTATTATACTCTCCTCGTTTCTTGTGTGCCTGGTTCTTTGCTCAGCTTTTCCACAACGCTGAAGGATGATAGACCAGCAATGACCTCACCTTGCCCACTTCAGGTGGGACCTAGACTACAGGGGAAGTCAGTTTTCTTCTTTTTGCTCCTAGCTGTTTGCTGCTGGATGATGCCAATTAACATGAAGATGTGCTAATGCTGGAGTTAATACATTTTTGCTCAATGTTTTCCCTCAAATAGTATGCTTATGCCACTGTTGATGGAAAAAGGTGACACTATAAGAAAATAATCACATTTTCTTCTATTTCCTTCAAATAATATGTATAAAATTTAATTTGAAAATAGGTTTGCTCTATATTCCATTTATTTAAGCATTGCAATAGATTATGCCAAAAGTATATCTCAGAAGAAATAGGAAGCTTCCTATGTACTGAGTATTTCATCTTGTATTAAAAAATATCTCCAAAGAAAAAAAAAAATTGCATGCAGAAAGGATTTTGAAAAATGTCCCTTCCTGAGTAATACATTCTATACTTATATTTTTATTGCATTTAAAATGGTATAACTTGATTTTGGACAAAATCTACCCTGACTTCATCATACTTGACTTAAGAAAAACCTGGCAACGAAAAACTTACCCCTGTATTGTATTTTATTTTGAACTTTCTCTGATGATGAATCTGTTATGGTACCATAAAATAACTTTGAAGTGCCTTAAATTTCACTTGCTTTCTGAATCACCTTTGAAAAACTGCAGAGAAAATGTATTTCAATAACCAAAATGTTTTCTGTTTGTTTAGTGTGTGTATTGTGCTTTGCTGCTGTGACTGAGCTGCTAACCTTTATTAGAGTTTTAGTAAAATTGTACCGAGGCTTCAATTTGGGAAAGGTAAAATATGTCAGAGTCCAAAACTTTACAAATAAATATATAAATTTAATAGATAGATCAAAACTTTCAGACTGCGATTGAGCTTGTCTAATAGAAATAAAACCAGTACACTTACTGAACAAGTCTGAGTACAAGTTTGTGACACACAAAATGACCAACTTTGAATGTATGTTATGAAATGCCAAATACATAAAGATGCTTCCAGACACTTCAATGAACTGGTTTTTGCCTCAGAAAGCAGGACCTGAATTGCCTTGTTGCTTGAAGAGTGACTCTCAAACATGAAAAATAAGCAACTGAGTCTAAATGTTTTAACACAGTTAACAATTTGAAGTTATGATAGACCAGTCTGTGTGTTTATTTTGGAGAAATTACTGAAATACAAGGTTCTTGGTAGCAATTTGCTTTTACTTTTCCTCTGTGAGTGCATAGGTTTCATATATTATCTGTCTTTCCATTCTTCCTGTCACTGCTTCTGATAGGCACAAGTGGCTAAGGAGATGCATGAAATGCAGTTGTCAGCTCCGCTAGCAGGAATAGCTGTCAGGAACAACAACAGCAAAAAACAAAGTTTATTGGTATATTGACTACTCATGGATCAGCTGTGAATGACATGAGTATTTTGTTCAGATTTATTAGATATTTCCTCAACTGTCTTAATACTGGAGTCAAGACAAGTATTAGGGTGGATTCTGCCTTTTTCTTTTTTTCCCTCACAGAAAAATGTTTTAATATCTGGATGCTGAAAGCAACCCCTGGCTGTGTTGTTCTTTGGAATATAGTTCTCATACAACTTCCTCTAAAGTGTGTTCTATTTTCCTCCCTTCTTAGGATTTCACTTCTATTTACTTCACTGTCAATTTATCTTGTGGAATTTAGTTGGTGTGATTCTACCACAGTCACAACTTTCCACAAAATCATCCTTTGCAACTGCTTCATAGAGTGTTAGTTTTCTAGTAAAGTTTATAAATAACTTTTGAAACCATTCAAGAAGTCATCCTTTGTGTGCTTTGCAGGAGAGAATGAACTGATGGGAAATTTCAGAAGCTTCACAATAATCTCTAGAGCAGACAAACTGACTACTAAATTGCCTTTGTTTTGTGTATGTGTTTTGGCGTTTTTTTAGTTTAGTACTAAAGAAAAAGTGGCCACACTAATGAACTTATCTCCTGCACATCTATGCATGTCATTTCTGACTTAAAAAGCTGCCTGCTCTTGACTTCTACTCTTTGTTTTTTTTTTTCTGTCATGATCTTTCCACTCCCAACTGTAAATTGCCACTCTGAACTTTTTTCTGTTACCATTGAAAAAAGAAAACATCCACTGCAGACAAAACACCTTTGCTTTGATTTCAGTGGCATGTTTTGTTCTCCTCTCTAAATGGCCATTCTTGAGGTTTGTCTATCAATTAATGAAAAATGAAAGGCACCATTCACTGCACTGTGAAAAAAATCAGGCAGAGGAATGATCGAAGAGTTTCTTGCCTTTCCAAAGACAGGACATGCCCCTTTGCTGGCCGTGTCATGGCAGAAGACCACCAGGAATAAAAGAAATATGGCAGAAATTAATTCCTTGCCTTTCTACAGGAAACATGTTGTTCCCAACCTGTGTTTCCTATGACTATCATAAAAATACATTCGTCTGCACTGTTCCAGTGTTTCTCAAACACATTTTGATGGGGTTTGTGGGCCACAAGCAACATATCCCAAGTCAGAACGATGTTACTTATCCGGACCCTACCAAAATACTTGTATTCTCTACTGTACGTGTAACTAAGACCTTTGGAAGTGTCTGTGTTAACTTTTTTCCCCTCAAAAGATGCTTCCTCGAGGAAGGTAGAGCTATTACCATCCACCCTCCATCTTCTCAACTACCACCTCCTCTTCATGATTTTTTCCCCTCCCATTTCTTCGCTTCATCATACTTCCCTCAAGGCAGAGCCTAATGACCATCAGCTAT
>NW_008607918.1:0-2028 GCF_000691845.1 Merops nubicus
GTCGCGGGGACCCCCCCACGAGGCCCCGAGAGCCTCCAGGTGACACCCAGGGGCCCCTGGGAGCCGGTAATAGCGAGCTAATAGCTATTAATAGTGGTCTAATAGCCGTTAATAGTGATCTAATAGCCGTTAATGATGAGCTAATAGCATTAATTATGGCCTAATAGCATTTAAGAATGGCTTAAGACCCATTAATAGTGACCTAAACACCGTTAATAGTGATCTAATAGCCGTAAATGATGATCTAATAGCATTAATAATGACTTAAAAGCCATTAATAGTGACATAATCGCCATTAATAATGAACAACCGCCATTAATAATAGTCTAATTGCCATCAATAGTGATCTAATAGCATTAATTATGACCTAATAGCAATAATAATGACTTAAGACCCATTAATAATTAATTAATCACTGTTAATAGTGATCTAATCGCCGTTAATGATGATCTAATAACTTTAATTATGACCTAATAGCATTAAGAATGACTTAAGACCCATTAATAGTGACCTAAGCACCGTTAATAGTGATCTAGTAACCATTAATACTGACCTAATAGCGTTAATAACGACTCAAGACCCAATAATAATGACCTAATTGCCATTAATAATGACCTAATAGTAATTAATAGTGATCTAATTGCCATTAATAGTGATCTCATAGCAATAATTATGACGTAATAGCAATAATAATGACTTAAGACCCATTAATAGTGACCTAAGCACCGTTAATAGTGATCTAATAGCCATTAATGATGATTTAATAGCCATTAATGATTATCTAATAGCATTAATAATGACTTAAGACCCATTAATAGTAACCCAATCGCCATTAATAATGAACGAACTGCCATTAATAATAATCTAATTGCCATTAATAGTGATCTCATAGCAATAATTATGACGTAATAGCAATAATAATGACTTAAGACCCATTAATAATTAATTAATCGCCGTTAATAGTGATCTAATCGCCGTTAATGATGATCTAATAACTTTAATTATGACCTAATAGCATTAAGAATGACTTAAGACCCATTAATAGTGACCTCAGCACCATTAATAGTGACCTAATAGCCGTTAATACTGACCTAATAGCGTTAGTAACGACTTAAGACCCAATAATAATTTCCTAATTGCCATTAATAATGACCCAATAGTCATTAATAGTTTTCTAATGACCATTAATAATGATTTAAGACCCATTAATAGTGACCTAATCGCCATTAATAATGAACTAATTGCCGTTAATAGTGATCTAATAGCCATTAATGATGATTTAATAGCCATTAATGATTATCTAATAGCATTAATAATGACTTAAGACCCATTAATAATTAATTAATCGCCGTTAATAGTGATCTAATCGCCGTTAATGATGATCTAATAACTTTAATTATGACCTAATAGCATTAAGAATGACTTAAGACCCATTAATAATGACCTCAGCACCATTAATAGTGACCTAATAGCCGTTAATACTGACCTAATAGCGTTAGTAACGACTTAAGACCCAATAATAATTTCCTAATTGCCATTAATAATGACCCAATAGTCATTAATAGTTTTCTAATGACCATTAATAATGATTTAAGACCCATTAATAGTGACCTAATCGCCATTAAGAATGAACTAATTGCCGTTAATAGTGATCTAATAGCCATTAATGATGATCTAATAGCCCCAATATCGTGACAATTACCCCGATATCGTGATAACTGCCCCAATATCGCGACAGTTGCCCCCAATATCACCCCAATTGCCCCCGATATCGCGACAATTGCCCCGGTTGCGCGATAATTGCCCCGATATCACAATAACTGCCCCAATATCGCGACAATTTCACCCGATATCGCGATAACTGCCCCAATATCACAACAATTAACCCCTGATATCATGACAATTGCCCCGATATCGTGATAACTACCCCTATATCGTGACAATTGCCCCCGATATCGCCCCAATTGCCCCCGATATCGCGACAATTGCCGCAATATCACCACAATTAACCCCTGGTGTCGTGACAAT
>NW_008607919.1:0-24622 GCF_000691845.1 Merops nubicus
CTAATCAACAAGTCTCCCTCCCTTATTCCCTTTCCCTCTCCCTTTTGGGGGTGGGGGGAGGGAATTAATAGAGAGCGTCTGTTACGGTTCTGGGGACTGCCCTGACCCCAAACTGCAACATGGTGGACTTGGAAGGGCTAGGTTAACAGTTGGACTCAAAGATCTTCAAGTTATTTTCAAACCTAAGCAAATCTATGATTCTGTATTTCATGGAGTTAAAACACATCTAAATGCCTAGGTTTCCTCAAACAGACTGAAGTTTTGGTATGGCACAGCTGAATAACCTTGGCTCATACTTCTCAGGAAACTACTAGATGGTGAGAGAGACTGATGAGAAATTACACAGAGTGGTACCATGAAATATAAAAAAAAGATAAAAATGCAAACACAATTAAGACAGTTGAGACAAGGCCAGTCAAGAATGTAGGTGGGAAACAAGCTACAAGTACGAAGAGTTATAGATTCATAAAAGGTAAAAACAGAATCAGAGGTTTAAACTGATATTCAATTTAAACAACACTGAAGATCAGCCCATTTCAAAGAGCAATGCAAGTCGACACCTTTAGTAGTTGATTGAACTGCCTGGCCAGTAAAGAGCTCATTGAGTATCTTGCAAGACGTAGAGTCCATCTTCACGTTTAGTCTAACCACAAATTAGCCTTGGCTACATACTGTGTTTATTTCACAATAAATAATTTTGTACTTTTAGGTAGCATGCAACCTGTCTACAGAGCCTTTGTGCACTGTGAAAACTGCTTGAACAAAGTGGTCCAGAGAGGGAACATTGTAAGTTCAAAAGTAAAGAATACAGTGGAAGTAAAACCTGGAGGACGAAGTCATTTTTGCATGGCAGAGTGACTCACCTATTAAAGGAAGTCTGACTTGGCTCTTCAGAATAGTTGTTTTGGCCTCCAACACGAGATACTACAAATTCTTCTACAATGTATTAAAACAGCACTATCTCAAGAGGACAGTTAGAACTATATATTGGTTGATCTTTAGCACATTCATACATTTTCCAGTTCTTTTAATGTTGGGAGTTTCGCTAAATCTGTAGTTTCTCTCAAGAAAACAATGGGAAATATCTTTTTTTTTTTTTTTTTTTTACAGTAAAGTATCTAATTTCATTACAGGCTATTTTCTACACAGGCCTCCATTAGACATCATAAGGATTTACAGCCTGTCCAAATCACTGTGCCATCTAGAGGCCACACTGAGAAATCTTATCACTGACCATGACGCATGAAAGATCGTTACTTAATGGATATAAGCAATATAAGAAGGTAAAAAAACCAATATATGCTGGGAGGCAAGCTAATTTACTACATCCTTCAAAGCTGTCACGTACAAACCTCATGCCTGATAACTTCTACAGTACAACGGTCAGTGAATCCTCATCAAGTAAAGTGAAGATAGAAATTTAAAATTTCTATCAGTTGTGTGTATATTAGGTTTTAAAGACTGTAGGCAAAATCCGAGTCCTTTCAATAAGAAAACTACTTCCAGTGGGTAACAGTTTTAGTTTCTTGCATTAGGCTTCATATAGGGAACACAGGCAGCAGCAGCTCGACCCGAGTAACGACTCACACCGATACGATTAATGGTCGTTATCCCTTTATTAGCCCAAATAGCCCAGTTTTATACAGTTCCAACCAGTTCCCACCTTAAGCTATTGTTAATTTGGTACAGGTTTAAGTTTTCTACTCCCCCCTCTAGTATCAATATCTAAGGTTACATATGACATCAGCTTCTACTCTAAATCAGCCATTGGCGCACTGCAATACTGGCTTTATTTCTTGAATACAACCTGCTAGCAATGAAGAACCTTTGGCCCACAGCCCTACACTGTTTCATCCTGGTTTGCTTACTGCTGTAGGGAGAGAAAGAATTCCCCCACAGCTTCACATATCACAACTACATTTCAGGATGTTAAGTTTCTTTAAAACAAAAGAATAATTACTAAATATTATAAAGGTCTTTGTTGCTAATTCAGCAGTATTAGATATAGACCTTTTATCACAGAATAACAGAGAATTCTGCCAGTGGAGGCAACTGGTGTATTTGCATTAGCAAACAGGTACCGCAGTGAAACACCCCGTGGCAAGAACCTGATGCCCACATGTTTGGAAGATGGAGGGTATGGGTAGTTTTTCTGTTTAGTTTTTTAAATTTCATCTTGCTCTACTCTGGCATGCTGACAGACATTAGGTAGATTCCTGGAATACATACTTTTTTTTTTTTTTTTTAAAACTCCTACCCATTAGAAATTAATCTATTTGATAAAATTTTCACACAGTAGCATTTTCCCTATTGAACCAAAACACTAATGTAGGCATACTGGGGTTTTCCCTGCCTTAGTTTTAGCTTTTCCTTTCTCACCCATTTTTAAGGATACATTTTGTGAGGAAATAAAACCAATTCTTTCCAAAAGATTACAGTACTCTTTTTTGCTAGCTTCACTGCACTCTAAATCAACCCATAATATTAGTAAAAGAAAGAAGAGCTTACTGAAATAGACAAGACTAGGAAAATTACTCCAATTCTTTCATTATTTTTTGTTTTCAATGAGTATAACAATTTATCACATTTGTGCCATTGTAAATTACAGCATCTCTGTCAGAACCCTGTTTCTTCTAAGGACCAAACTGTCCTCTCCACAACACAATAAATGCCACCAGCTAATTTGTGCCAGCATGTCCCACACTCTTTTATCTCTCACTTTTTATCCACACTCCACAGACTGAAGAAAGGTCCATGGACCTATGGAGGAAGAAAAGAGTTGGGTGGCAGACACACAGAGACTTGCTAAGACCCAATGCATACGCACACATCCATACATACTCTATGATTCCTATGAGGTACATATACAAACAGGGGCCTTCACTTTTGTTGTATCCCTTTTCATGGTGAAATTTATTATTTCTTCACCAAGTTCCTAAGGGGAGATGGAGCTAAAAGGACTTTAAAAAAAAAAAAAAATAAAATGAAAAACCACCAACCACCCACCAACCACCCCCCCCCAAACCCAAACCAAAACACCAAACCATAGCACTGACTAGTTAAGATCACACTGCAAGAATACAAACTGCAAAAGAATCACAGACTTTGCATCCAGACTTTGCAATATCCACACAGTTTAAGGCAAGTTCTTTTTCTCTTTTAGGCACCTCATACAACAATACAGAAGGCAGTCTTTATAACAGTTACTTGCTTATCCTGAATTGTTAGTTCTGTGCTGAACAAAACTAAAACAAATAAAATGATCTGGGCTAACACCTAATTTAGCAACCTTGACAAAAATCTGCTGAGTTTAATAACTTACTGCAAGTAATAATAATTTCTGACAAAATACATCATAAAATGATACAGTAAAGCTAAGGCCAAAAGAAGGAGTTACTAATGATTCATACAACAGTAGGAACAACTACTATTAGATTTCATTAATTACTCTTTCTGGGAACCGTATAAAGCACAGAAAGACCCTTGTATGTGAAAGAAGTTTACTACAGTCAAAAATTGAGTATGCAAAGCAAAATGTCATTCAATGGCTGACTTCCACTCTAATGCAACATTCTGAAGAATATATTTTGTAAGGATATAAAGGTAAAGAAAATAAAATCATGTGGGGAAAAGAATAGTGAAGTTACAGAAAAAGGCACCGCAATTATTTTGAAACTATATGAAAATGTATTGTCACTGAAAGGATAAAGATGTTTCCTTTTATAGGTATTACTTTTACATATTGTAGATTGTGCAAAATTATCACTTTTTCTCAAAACTGTTTTCATTTTATAAAGCTGAAAAATTATTAAACAGCTCTCAAACCAATTGTTTTCCATTTTACAAAGAGAGAACATTACACAGATAGTGTCAGCCTTGCAGAATTTACCTCACTGAATATAGATATATTCAATAGGTATTAATGTTTTTGGAAAAAAATTAACAAAGACATTAGTGTTCCCAAAGAAAGGGAAGGGATTCTTCAACATGTTTCCCCATATGCTTCCCTGTAGTGATAACACAGAAATTAAAATAATTTCCTTCTTCTTTTACATATTATTTAATAAAGCAGAATAGAAGGGCTTTTTTTGCTTTGTTTTTGAACAGAAATCAGTTCTCTGCAAACAGTGAAAATAATTTTAAGATCTAGATATAGCAATCAGAAGACTGTGTCAAGCCTTAAATTATTTTAGTTTGTTGAACTAAAGTCCGTAATAATGAGCAAAGTGCATTAACCAGGTTTGGTTAGTGTCACCTAAATGTAGCTTCTATGTTTCACATATGTCTCATATTTGCAAAATTGCAGAGCTGGGTATTGGTTTAATTTTTTAATGATTATGTAGGTGTTGTTGAGAGAGAAGTAAAAGTTATTAATTCAGACCATATTTTGCATAATATGATGCTTTCTGGTACCTGCATTTGAAGGTCCAGTTACAGATACAGTCCTCATCAGAAAGAATCTTAATGATTCATAAAAAAATAACTGAGTGAAGAAAAATAACTGAAAAAAAAAAAAAAAATAAATGAAAATATGAAATTATTAATAATCACTTATACAGCGCAAAGAAGACAAATAGTGACAAATTTTTTATTACTGTTTACTATTGGAATGGCCACTCCTACCAGATTTACTACTCTGAATATAATTACAGAGTAGTTTTCACTAGAAAACAGATAATCTTATCGGCTCAAAACACTAGCTGCACAAAAATGTTCTTTCACCATTACAAAAGCAGACTGATATTCCACTCATCACATTGAGAACCCTGAAGACAGTGATTCTCATCCAATCTCTTTCTTATTGCCTTGCAAGTGCAAGTTCCACTCTTGTTATCCATGCTCCCAGCTCTTTCTGCCCTCACACAGGACCAGTCACAGTGTGTCCTTGAAAGTGAAGACAGAAAAGGAGGAGGAAAAGTCTATTTAAAGAAGTAAAGTAATGAATACATGAAAAAAAAAAAAAAATTCCATTTTCTCTCTTATCATCATATGTCTGCAGTGTCAGTCATTTGAATTTGAGAGCCAGTAGGCAGCATGAAACTTTCATTTCTTTGAGAACTTAAAAAGTATATTTGCATTCTTCAAAACTTTGTATTCAACTCTTTAAATATGCTTATAGATAGAGAACATCACTTAATGATCAATTTTAAAAGAACATGCGTTTTTCCTTCTGAAGAGTAAGCACAGAAGATAACTGAAGAAACATTTTTCCTGCAAAGTGACTGATGTAGTGCAGGAGTTAAAACAATGTACAGCTTTACCATTCAGGCTTTTTATTCTTTCTGTACTTGCTCTTTTTTCCACCAAAACTCAACTGTTTGTTCATTTTTTTAACTAAGATCTAGCCCATGTAGTAAACTAATCTCTTACCCACCGTAAGGCATTCTCATATTCATATAGCAATGTTAAAATTACTTCAAGGTCATAGTACATTCTCATGAGCAGCATTTGTAACATTCTGGAAAACATATCAGCCTCCCAGCAATGACATAACATAAATGCTGAGATGATGCAACTCTGTTCAGGAGAGAAAAAAAAAATCCACCACACCAACAAAAATAATGCACATCTTTTCCTACTTTCTTATGTATTCAAATAATGTTATCAGATCAAATCTTCTCACTCTCTAAAAATCCATCAGTATCCTGTATTCATCATCCTCCAAAGATTTTGTCACTGTTTGACAGCTCTAGTACCTTTCTGATTTTTCTTATAGGTTAAATAAAGGGATTTTTTTTTGTCCTCCCAGAAAGTTTACTTTTTTCCCCCTAAGAAAACTTTTTTGGATTTGTGTCCACTTGTGTTGCTGTCTTGAGGCAAACATTTCAGAATCCATTTCCTCTGCTCTACGAGAACTCAAAGCACACAATACAACTGTATGATTCAGCTTTAGATGACTGAAGTTTCCTTTTTTCAGTGTGTTATGTACACTAGCCAAGCTGTATATTTGAAAATCAATAAAAACATACTCTTACGAGTCTTTTCCTATCAATATCTATGGATTTTTTATTAATGTAAGTTATCCTCTTTGTGTTTTTTCTTTTCCCCACATTCATGAATGACTGAAAAAGTCTCAACTAATTATAAATTTGTTATGACTATTAACGTGCCTTTATGATATATTACACGTTATATTACTTATCATATCATTAACTTGACATGGCATAGAGTAGGTAATATTTGGGATTGCCTACTGACAACAGCATGATCTTAGACCTGTTCTATTTTCAGGTTAGGGAATAAGGAAGAGTTTAAGATCATCTTATTTAAACTCGGGTAAAAATCAGCATTTTACAAGAAGAAATATATTTCTAAGTGTTGAGTGCTACGCATTATTCTAACAGAGTGTCAGTGAGAGAATAAAGTGTTAAATACAAAACAGTAGTAAACACCTGAGGACATAATGTTGTGTCCTTCTCTTAGGATTTCTATTTCATATTTGTTAATTCTCTGATGCATGTATTTGCCATCCGTGGCTTTATAAGGTCAGCCCAGTCTGTTTAAAAACTTCACATTTCATTAAAACCAACTTCACTTAGCAGCACTGGAAGAAGCCAAATGCATTTTGATATGACCCAGGACAATGATCACTGAAGACATGGAAAGAAGTGAGACTCTCTACAAAATCAAACTTCAGTTTTTTAGCCTGAAGTGGACTGGGTGTAGGAAGAAGAAAAAGAAGCAATTTTAATTTTTTTTTTTTTTTTTCTTATGGTGAGCAAATATAATTAATGAACAATGTCATTACGCATTAGAATGCTTACTCATACTTTCCTACAATTATGTGATACCATGGCAGACAAGTAAGACAACCAAGTCATATACTTTAAGATCTTTTGTTATTTTGAACAACATTGATAACCCCTCTATCCTCACTGTTCATCAGGAATGTGAAATGTATGTACTAATATTTTCTCAGTCCTGTGACATCTCTTCCCACACAGTAGCACTTAAAAGAATAAGGCTGCTGGCAGGGAACATGAACATAAATTTTCCATTTACACAGAACTTTTATGAAACTGTCTTCACATATGATAATTTATACTCAGTAACTAATTTACCACCCCACTACAGCTTTGTGCAAGAGCCAACCTACAACAGCTATGAAACACATAACACTTTTCCCCACCTACATATTCACAGAAACATTGGTTAATGCACTTATTACAAACAGATTTAATAATCAATTCTTATTTTTGAACCTGGTTATTTCAGGACTTGCTAAAGGAATTGAAGTTATTTTCCTGAATTTTTTACCCTTTCTTAAGGAAGTCTTTAAACAACAGAGGCCTAAGGTCCAACCAGCACTGTTGCTAAATTAATGTATATGTTATTGAACTCAGAATTAAGTAAATCACAGCAAACTATCACCACAAGGAGTCTGCTGACTACATACAAGGAGTTTGGCTGACCATTCTCTTGTATGGTAGACCTTGCAGTCAAGAACTTACTGAAAACTTCAAAGAATGCTTGGACACTTCTCATATATACCTTGACTTGAGATATCACCATAATCAATGTAAATCAGGTGTAAACAGCTGAATACAATGTACAAATAAATCAGCACATTTGGTGATAAAGAATGATGGCCTTATAAATATTTTTATGATCTTGACTTCCATTCAACAGTGTGCTTCCCACAAAAACTTCACAATGGTCACAGAAAATAGCTTTTAATTTTACTTACAGCTTTCAATTCTATTAAAAAAACAAACTAACAAACCACCACCACCCACCAAAACCTCTATGTCTTGCTCAGCAAAACCTAAATAAGCCAGTACAACTGCATGCATATACAATCAGTCTGAAAGGAAGCTTAAACTGAATATATACTTAACTGCCAGCTGGGCAAACAATCATATGGCAATATTTATTTTAGAATTCATGATTCATGTATGTCTGACTCATGATACATATAAAAACTTGATTTGTCTGGTAACATCCCCTGTTCAAAAAAAAAAACAGGAAAAAAAATGGTATGACTATTTACAGAAGACAACTTCACGTCTGACTAATACCATTTCTACTACCACCATTGTGTTATAACAAGAATAGGCTCTGCATAATACATTAGGAAACTTGTATATGACAAAGCTAGAAAAGATATGTTTGCAAACTTTCTAATTTGGATACCTCTGTGAAATCTTAACACGTCTGCTACTTTAGGGAGCCTATAAAAAAAAAATCTCCATCTCCAAGTAAGTATTCAAACAGTAACTGCACAGCCACCCTCTTTTCCTCTGCAAACAAATACATAGAATGTTCCTGTTGCCTTTCATGATAAGGTATGTTTTCAGCTGTCCTTGTGGCTCTTTTCTGAATATTCTCTAATTCTCAGTATTCCTGAATTACAGGCATTTGCACAGCACAGGGCTATTTGAATGCCTGTACATTGAACCACAAGGGAGCAGTTCCGTGAGAACAGATAGAAATGCTACAACTGCTCTATACCGAATTCTAGACCGATTTATAACGAGATTATACCCGTTGTTATCTGTGTATATGCTCCACAGAAGCTGCAGTATTGCTGAAGGGACCTTGGGACATGGCATTCCAAACACCTTCAGAATCTGCTCTACTTCCTGCTCCATACCATGAATATTACTCCTATGCCGTGTACTGAGCATAAAGCACAGAGGAATAAAAACCACAACTCTGCATGTGTCTCCTAAACCACATTTTGTCATCCAGAGCTGGAGGCTGACTGCTGCATCCACCAACTATCTAGCAACCTTTAAAGTTATAGCAAATTCAATTCTG
Source organism: Merops nubicus (assembly GCF_000691845.1). Taxonomy (NCBI): domain Eukaryota; kingdom Metazoa; phylum Chordata; class Aves; order Coraciiformes; family Meropidae; genus Merops; species Merops nubicus. The sequence goes on from NW_008607919.1 coordinate 8,761, forward strand.
TCTGTAGCATTTCAAGCACTTTTTAGAATATAAGAAGGTTATTACACCAGTCCCATGGTTCATTACATTCTCCACTGGAGGGGAAAAAACAAACAAACAAACAAACCACCCCAACAAACAACCACAACCGCTTTCTCTCAAGCAGGAGCTCTAAACCATCCAGGTACTGCATCACTACAACATGACTATATTAGTGTAACAACTTAAAAAATCTCATTACAGATTTTCACTAGTACTAACTCATTCCAATTATGTATTTGACATTATCACTTCAGATCCAAATGTCATACTATAGGTTTATTTAAATAGTTTTTCAATACTTTTTAAAGTGGTGGTTAGTCACAGCATGCTTCTTTCTGATCTTCGCTATTTAATACATTTATACAAAAATGTGTATTAATAGGTACTGAGATATATACACAGGGATGCACACATATTGCCAATCCACTAGAGTTCTGTGTTCTTGATTTCTTAGTGCATAGCTCATGACAACTTTTGCAATTATCAGCAGAACACACTATCTCTTTTCATATACCTTGCTTAAATGATAATAAGCAAAGCAAAAGTTGACTCTATCATATCCCATATTCAAGTGACCTAATCCTAAGACTACAGGGGAAAAAGACCAGAAAAGAAACACAGCATGGTTAATATTAATGGATGCAGTTTGTACAAGCTTTCTCCTGTTCCCTTGCTGAAACTACCAAAAAAATTGCTCAGTTAACCTTCCCCCTTCCCCCTCATAAAAAAAAAAAATGAAGCATATCTTTTAATAATTTTTCAACTCACAAACTGATTTGCTGCACTACTTATCTTTGACTGTTTTACTATATTGATACATTTTCATATGTTTTATTGTTTTTAATTATACCAGCTTTAGTTTTACTACTTTGAGAGAAAAAAAGTATGGCACAATATAACTTCTGCAAGTATTCTAAAATCAGCATGTTCCATTTGAGTCTCTTAGCCCTGAGTTTAAAACAAACATCTAGTACATTCACTACAGCTGCTATTTGTCTTTCCTTCTCCATCTTAGTTATACCGATGACGCTTCCACCGTCATCGTGTCCATTCTCACACCAAAGAAGACACGAGGAGAAGAACACGTAGTAATCCATTCTTGAGAAAATGTACCTGAAATTGTTTTCTGACACCACATAAAGCAGTGTATCTCAAGCTTAGTAGCTGATTTTCTTATGATGTATATGTAACAGCTACCTTGATGCAAAATAGTAAAATTCAAGGAAAAGCATAAAGTATCTGCCTCTTCAGATTGTTTTTAGCAATTCCAAGATCCTCATTACACAAGTTTTCAGTACTTCGTAGATGAAGTATGATCAGAATGGCATGGTTACACAATAACTGGACTAATCAAAGCTATATAATGTTAGTATTGTGAATGAAGTAGTGTTGCTCATTAGCCTACTACAAAAGAATTCCTGTAAATTCAGCCTATGTGCAGCATCACTTCCTGTGCAAACACATACAGATAATGCCACAAGCTTGAAGCACAGCCAAGCTGGCAGGCTGGCGGCACAAATTACACAAAGAACCAGAAAGCCTTCAGTACATTCAATAGAGCTTGGAGCATAAGAATGATTAAGTGTTTCTGTGTACAACTACAAATCACAGTAATGAATCAGACTAAAATTTCCAATAAGGGACTTAACTGCACCATCTGGCCTTCTTCAGCAGCATTATAATGAGAAATTATGACATCCTAAATAGTGGTGTTTGCAACTTTCACACAATCTGCCCAAAGCAAATACTCTGCTTTGCTTCATCTTTTTTAAGTATTTTTGAAATTATAAAAAAAATGTTGCAGCACCTAAAGACAGAGAAAACTACAGAAAATCTACAAATCTATACTGTTCATTCTTCTCTGCTTCTTTTCCTTTTTTTCTAAGCAATAGAGTATCTTCCATGTCAGTTCTCACAGACTCTCTTTTAAAACTGCTCAGACTACTTAATACAAGTATAGATTTGTAACCACAGCTTTTGTTTCTTTTTTTTTTTTGGTTGGTTTGGAGTTTTTCTTTGATTTATTTTTTTTGTTTGGGGTTTGGGTTTTTTATTAAATCTAACAGTGGTAGCAAGTCTAAATTGAAAGCTCTCCTTCTTTTATTGTTAAACTAGAGTTCTAGTAAAATACCTCAAATTGCAAAGTAAGATGTTTTGGAAATCACAAATACAGTTATCCTCATGACATGAACAGACAAAATACATAGAGCACACATGCATTTCTGTGCGTGTACGAGCAGGTACGTACACATGCGTGTGCTCTCCTCCTGCCAAAGGGGCCTCTCATGTACTTGGACATGGTCACTTTTCATACCTGGAGACATAATCTGTCTCAAGCAGAGCGTGGAAACAGAAGAGACTTTGGTTTGTTTTTGCAGCGTTACAGTTCTGCAGCACTTGAAATTTAATGTGGGCTTCTGTCGTACCACCCATAAGAGGAAAAGGTTAACTCATCTCCTGCTTCAGGGCCCAACAGTCATTTCTTCAAAGCTGAGATGGTATGTTTTCCCCATCTTATATATAATACTAAAGGTAAACACACCCAGGGAAGAACTACTGATAATCCATTTTATATAAAAATGTATTTAGACTGGTTTTCCACATTCTTCACAGACACTGTAAAAGAGTAGGAGTCCAAGGCAAGATAATGGGTTAGATGACCAAAGTTTTCACCCAAACTAGCACTTGGAAATGTCATTCAATCCAGAACCTTAAAGGAAGTTGCAATAAGATTAAGTGCTAGCACAAAATCTATCACACTATCTGAATAACCTACCTTAGTAAATTAGATTCAATGATATAATATTTTACCACTAGGAGCTTCTATGAATCTATAATAAAGCAACGCTCTTTACATAACTTATTAGTGAAATTGTGGTAACCTGAAGACTGCACCCACAGGCAGAAATATCTGAAAATTTTGTTAATCTGTAAATTCAGGTTCTACTCCACAGAAGTTTAGGGACAGAGAACAATGCTCACTAAATTAACTTCATTCCATAGAACTCTTAAGAAACAGCAAAGGAAACATTTTACCCAGAGAACACCCGCCACTCTTTATTAAAAAAGTAAATTCTGTATCATTAGACTCTCTATACAGCTCACCTCCTACCCAGCTTCACATTTTCTAGAAGTCCAGCCTGTACACTTCTCTGGAATCTACAAGCTCCTTGTGGAACTCTAATACAAAAAGAGCAGTTATGATTTTTATTTCTTTGTTTAAACTTAGTTAAATGCTTACTTATTAGGACTTTCCATTCATGACTAGTGAATTCCTGTTATTTTCCAGGTAAAACACAATCTCTAACTGCAATACTTTTACTGTCATTCAGTCAACTCTCCTACCATAACCTTCACTTTAATAAAGTGGGTTAATTTTTTTTTAGAATTGCAAGCATCATGAGAATATATTGCTTAGTTAGCATTTGTCTGGAATCAGTTACCTGTAAAGAAGATCCAAAAAGCTGCACACCTCTATGACAAGGCAATTATATACCTGTTACGAACATCTTTCCTATGTTACTAAAATGACATAGGTATAGGCTGCTACCATAAAGACAAAAAAATAAAACCTAAAGCAGCACAAAACTAAGACAAATAAGGGACTGTAAATTATTCTAAGGCATAATCTGTAATGAAAAAGAAAAAAAAAATCACAAATAAAAAGATGTGCTACAAAAGAAATGATCCCTTATTTCTAAATACTTCCCTAGAGATTTCCTACACTTAATACACAAAATAAAACTGGATCTGGAATACCTAAATCGTGTTACAACTGCTTCCTACTCTGAAACCTAAGAATAAATGATGGGAGAGGGTGTAATTTCTCAACCAACAGAAAGAATAAGAAAGTTTAAGATCCTTACACATGTAATAGCTGACAGTCTTTAAACATTTCAGTTCCATCTTAACATGCTATGGATCTAACAGGGCAGACACAAGTAGTCCATTTCCCCCAGAGCAGGGAAGTCTTGTGTTGATTTGCACATTTTACATAAACCCATAAAAAGCACAGCAGGGCCTTCACAATGGCCTTCACCATGGCAGTATGGGGCATAATGTATGCTGAGGAATTAAAAAAAGAGACTGATCTACATTAACCTAGAAAAATTGTACATGCATTTAATGCACTGAAAAATTTAGCACATTGATTGTTTTAATGTATCCAATTAATTTTATGCAGCATATTTCTTTTACTTACAGAAGAGGAAAATGAGACTTTTGTCAGATTCCACTAGGATCAATCAGTAAGTACACGGTTATTCCCCAGATTCTAATGCATCAAAGACACTCAGATATACTTGGAAAATAATTTTTGGCCTAAAACTGTCTTGAAATTTCCCCATTTTCACAGTTTAAAAACAGATTATAAATTTCTAAACATTACTGGGCAAGACATCACCAGTTTCCTTCAGTCCAGCAGTCAAATCTCAGAACCGACTGCATAATGACTGGGTCTCAACTGAATTAATCTAATTTGTAAATTGTTTCCTGCAGCTGCCTTGATATAAAAGGGAAGAAAAACATTTGAAGCAGATAGATGCTCCCCTCCCCACTCCCTTCTTTCAGCTTTAAGCATCAGGCTTAAATATCTTTTTTGATAAACATGCAGTACCATAAAAGAATTGCAGTAAAAGTATTCCACCTGAAACCTATCTGTAGGCACTATCCTATGTTCACTGTTAAGCTTACACAAAAAAAATCTCTGCTACAGAGAAGCTGGCAGTTAGGGTGGCAACCCTGTCCCATTTTTTTTTAAGATTCCTAGAGCCCTGCTCTTCACTGGCAGCTAACCTACTTGCTTAGAATTTCACTTATATGCTGTTTAGTTCAGTACAGTAGCCTGAAATTCACTGAATGTTTTTCTTACAGTAAGTTACACGATGTGTCACTTCATATTATAATTGTCTGTTTAAAATCCAAGACGAAGTTAACACACTGTTTATCAGCACCTGCAAATCTATTATAGCTCACTGCTGAACTAGCCTTTCAACATTTTTGAGCCTGGTGTGCTATCAGCTTTCCATGGCTCTAGTGAGTTCTCACATGTGGTGTCACCACAAATTCATCCTTTCTTTGCTCAAAGTGGCAACTACAAGTATATGAAAATTTAAGATTTATCTTTACCACCTGCTGCTCTGCATATACAAAAAGCACACATTCCATTTCAGGTATTCTGAAGTATCCTGCCTTGACTCGTCCCTTTTTATTTCCTGTCCAATTCTCTTCTGTCTGAACATTCACATAATTTTTTTCCCCTTCCCCAACCTCACAGGGATGAACTCATAGCTCCCAGAGATTCTCAGTACCACAGATTCAAATAATTAAATATCCTCAAAGTGAAGTGACTGAAAAAATAAAAACAAGTTAGTTTAATGACTATCCTCCTTGTATTTGCAATATTGTATTCTGACATTCTACAAGTTGGTTTTGTAACTGAATGAGGTATACCCCAAAGCATTTTATTACTGCATGTACAGACACTTTATAGAGTTGGTGTTTTTGTTTGGTTTTTTTTTTTCTCCATAAAGCCTATCACTTAACTAATAACAATAAATATGAAAGCACAAAGGGACAGTGAAACACTAGTTAGGTAAAAGGAAAAATTAATAATCTCCAGAGTTTTAAAGAATAAATAAAAGATTCTATTTTACACTAGACTAGACTTTGAATTTTTGGGTATCGTGTGTTCCAGTGCAGGCAGCTACTCCCTTCCCACAGCAATCCACAAGTACTTGGATAAATAAAATACATCCTGCATGTTCTCACCTCTTAAAAGTACTTCTTCCTCCTTTCACAGAGCACAGCTAAAAGCACAGCACACAGAACACAGATTCCAAAAACATTATAGCCAGCAGAGATGCAAAACCTGCTACCAACAAAAATCTGGCACCTCTAACCACACCCTCATACTTTCTAAAGCTCTGGTACTCCAGACTACTCTCATGACTAATGATCTACAACACTTACTTCACATTTCTGCCAAACACTGTTCAGCCTGTCTGTTACAGTACATAAGGGGAGCTCTTGCATCACGATAGAAGAGGACTTACCTTCTTGGCAGTCTCCCAGAAAGGGAAATATGCCTTGTGTGCCAGACCTCAAGACTGAGGGCAAACCACCATCTCTGTTGCCAGGGAAACTGAAGTAACAGCAAAACTATAGGCTTGCCTGACCCTCAGCACCATGATAAGGACAGTGAGATGCAGTAGCTGGTTTTGAAACCATGCAAAGGCAAGCACTCCAAAGCAAGAGCACAGTACTGAGCTTCCCAAGCTAATACAACTCGTAATACTTTTGAAAGCACAGGTGGAATCATCACATCAGTAGAATGTACTGCAATGTTAATTAACCCTGTTGGGATTATGTCATATCATGTTAATAACAGCTTTGCAGATGGCTGGGATATCCACCAATCACATGCAGCCTTGTGTGGTACTGAGGCACTCTCAGTAATCCATACAGGGCTACGATGGTTTGGAAATTGTACTCTACAGGTAAGAATATCTGGGACAGCACAGACTGAATAACAATGTCCACACATAAGTGTGTTGTTTTTTTTTTTTTTTTTTCTGTAAGTCAGTTTTTAACAAATCAACAAAAGAAATTACTAATGTGATTTCTCCAGTTGATACAATTATCAGCCATTATTGCTTAGCAACCTCTGCCTATATTATTACCTCAAAGACTGAGAGAACAAAGATATAGAAATTTTTGAACAAAGTAATAGAGCTGCTTGGAAGTGCTGCTTATAATACCAGAGAATTTAACTGTAAGTCTGAAAATTTCAACTTGATGACTCTACAGAATAATCTATTCAGCTACAACTGTATTTCATGCTTCTTTCCCTGTGGTAGCCCAGAAGGGCCCCATAAACCTTTATTTATCTTGGAGGCATGCACAGTCTCCTCTTCCCTGACTGTCTTTTAAAGATAGCCTTTACTACTGTATCAGTTCACAATGCTTAAAAGGACTTTTGCTGCACAAGACTCATGGGAGTAGTCTCTGGAACATCTATAGATCTATACAGCAAATATGTCCAAAAGGAAATCTGTGGGCAAGGTCCTTATAAAGAGTTCCCAGTAATGCATGAAAAAGGCTTCAACTACTTTGCCAGATATCACTAACTCACTTTTCTTTAAAAAAAAAAAAAAAAAAGAGAGAGAGAGAATAATTCAAATTATCCCATCTTTGAAGAACACTACATGCAGACAGAGATGAAGTGGAAAGCAAAAATTACTGGGATGAAATTTTGTAAAGATTTACTGATACTGAATACACACAACTGATATATTAGAAATGGATACAGGTCTGTAATATAACCTGACAATTGATAATGTAACCTTTCTCATCTGATTTTTACCAAGACTTACAAATTAGTGGACTGGTCCTTTGGGAACTTGGAAAAACAGGTGGCTCTGTTGAAAATCAATATGCAATGTGTCGTTATCAGTGAAGGAATAAAATCTTGGACTAAAGAAACTAATAATGATAAAGAGACCAGCAGACATGACTGCTTGTGAATATGCTGTTCATACTTCCATCTCACCATACTACCAAAAGGTCCGAGACTGCATGAAGAAAACCTCTTTAGAAAGGAAGCACAAGGCAATTGACCTCTCCTTGACTTGGTAATCTGGGGGAACAGGGAGATCTAAGCTTAGGAAATCCCTGTCTTGGCTCTGGACAGGTAGGTTAGAGAATTGCTTCATCTAGCTTAGAAGACTAGACTTGCAGTGCTTATTACAGTCACCAAATTGCAGTCATTCCAAAATTTCCCATTATGAGGTTGTGTTAGATTCAGACAAGCTTTGCCTCTTAAAATACTACCTTTCTGAAAGAGTGCCAGGGACCGTGGGAGGAGTAATACAGGTAGGAAGGCAAATGTCAATATGTGTATTAACTCAACCACCATATGCAGCTTCATCTAGTCTAAAAAAAATTCATTCAGTCCTTACCTGCTGCATGTATGCTTAACTTGGAGATGTCATTTTTCCACCATTTTCAATAATGTGTGAAATATCTCTCAGAAATTTCAAATGACTGTATTGTCTTTACACAGTTGATGCTGACATATTCCCAACAGTTCACATGAAGTTGAAATTAGACTACCTAGCTTCTTCTGATAATAATTCTTGCATTTTATGCAAGACTATCAACCCAAAATGTCTATCTCTACACTGAGACTGTTTGATATAAATACAGTTTAGCTCCACAAATAATGTAGAGCTTTTTTGTTACCTAACTTCAGCTGCGGAACAAGAATAGTTTAAACTTTCCACTGTGTACTGTCTTGCTTGTTTGAAAAGCTACAGATGGATGTATTTAACGTAACTAGACACTTGGAAGAAGATTCCTTCTACCATTCATAAAACTGTACTGGCTCCCTAAAAAGCTTGAAATAATCCTCTTACATCAGACAAGAAAGTCTTCTATTTTTTTAGCTTTTTCCAGCGCCTACTGAGCAAAGCACTTAACCATGTATTTATTTTGGTCAAGTTATTGAAGTTTAGCCTTTCTACTACACTCCATGTTCTACAACAAAGTGGAAAAAAAAACCCAAAAAAAAAAACAAAAAAAACCCACACACCCAAAAACCAACCCCATGCCAAAAATGCAAACTGACTCCATCTCCTCAGCAAGCAACCACCTCATGACTCAGAGAAGTATATGGTTCAGACCCCTATATATTCACTTTCTGCCCCAGATAAAGTCATAGAGGTACATTAATATTTTTCCACTCTAAAACCTATATAAATAGAGCATCTGGAATGATCATCCAAAAAAAAGTTAAAAACATAATTAATCTACATTTGGATTCCAGAATAACTTTATCATATATTTGTTCCTTATATTTAACTAGTGCAGAATGCAAAGAAAATTGGGATGCGTAGAAGAAAAAAAGGAGGGAAAAAAACCCCAAACTACCACACTTAACAGGCCATTACCTACACTTCAGGAGGCAGTTTTGAGCTCTCTAGCTTCATATAAGAAGTGATGAAGTCAAAGTAATGTACAGCTTCAGGACATAATCATAATCATTATACTCCATTTGGTACTGGCACAGTAAATATTTCCTTAAATGTATTTGTATCAGCAGTTTGCCATATTTAAGTATGTACACCCTCTAGTTCACCCGCCTATCAAAAAATCAAATATTAAACATTCTCATCAAATTATACATACACAATTACTTCTAAAATCCACTCCTACTCTGCTCGTATGTTGTTAAATAACTAAACTAATTATTGTGTATTTATGGTTTACAGTCAGTCATGAATGCTACTAAAAAAGTCTATAGGATTACTTTTAAAGTATTTACCTGTGCGTCAGCCTTCGGTGACTAATGCAAACAGCAGTTTGTTGATCCTGTGCAACACAGACCTTATGACGACTACATTTCATCTTTAAACATGGATCTTTAGCCGCATCTAAAGCTAAAAATAATTTTAGAAAACTGTTATCAATTATCTGGTAACATGCAATTAAGAGTTAAAAAAAACACACCACACTTAAAACCCACCAAGGATGTGGAGGGGGGTTGGCCTGCTGCTCGTACGGCATGCCAGCCCAAAAGACACTGATTTTCACCAGGATAAAATGCAGCAAATGCAATGACAATGCAAACAAAGGGGTGCAAAATTCCTTACCAAGGAAAATGGACCTTCGTGAAGCACGGGTACTTCTGTATATTTTCATACAACATTGCAGGGTTTTATTTCTAAAAATACTAAGTACCTTACTCAGCTCTTTCCTGGTCAACGTTTTTAACAAAGGCAATCAAAGACTGCTGATTTTTACTGTAGCTGAAAACATTTTTTTAATACTAGAATCAGCTTAGGAGTTTTAGGAGGTTTAGATACCCATTATGTCATTCAGATCACCAAATTCCCAGAGAAAAACAATTTTGAATTGGATTTTGTTGCCTACAGTTCTCCAGTCATGTCACTTTTAAACAGAATTAAGATTGTAATTTTTACAGCTCAGAAGCCACTGCATTTCTTAAACCACAATAAAACTGTAAGCTTAAAAGTAATTAAAAATAACTCAGAAAGGCAAGTGACACGTGATCAGTCAGGAGTTGGCAACTTTTGTTCATTCAGATGTTGGCTGCCGTATCTCCCACATAATACAAGATCTTTTTAAAAGCTGTAAGTTAGGATGCTAATAAAACCTCCCATACTTACACTCAATACATTTCTTGCCATTTCTATTATGAAATAATAAAACCTACTAAACTACACAGTAGTAACTCAATAAAACACAAATGGTGATGTGCTGGTCTCTAAGCAAATTGACCCACAGAAGAGGAAAAATATCTATTTCTCAAGTACTGCTGTTGTGTAGCTAATAAAATATTCACCGCCACCACCTTCTTTAAACAACTGCCACTTCCTCACTGTAATTACCAAACACTGGTATTTCTACCTTGAAAGTAGAAATTTTCTTGCTTATTAAGACAGCTGTTTTCTTCTAACTCCACATTAAGTCATAAACAACAACACTTTCTGAATTTACTTAGAAATTATAACTCAGATTTTATTAAAAGAAAAGCTATGCCAAAAACCCCATGTGAGTAATTTGTATGACTGTCTTCAGATACAAAGTCTACCTGCAATATTCTACATCTCTTACTTCTGCTTTATGGTTTGGGGTTTTTATTGTAGCTGATCTTTTAGTCATTAATCCACAGTCATCTTTAAATTAGACTACGAACTATAAATACTAATCTATGGCTATAACACAAGAAGAGTCAAGTAATCTGGTTTTTACTTATTATATTTGTATAGCGTATTTCTTGAATAATCATGCATCCATTACAAAACAAAACTGTGTCTGCTGATTTATGCTCTCACAAAAAAAAAAATCAACTTCTCTGTTCTCTGATCTCCACGGTGTCTTTCGTGGTGGTGTAGATCCAAATATTCCAAAATTAAATAATTTATTCCTTTAAGTATCCTCTTTAAGTGTAATGCTCCTCCAAAAAAAGAAACAAAAACCCAAACAACTCCCTCAAGGTCATCAAAGCCTAGCTTAGAGAGACATTACTGGAAATCCTATAACACACAATCAAGCAAGGCAGCTATGAACTACTAGAATTCCGTTTTCCAGTGTTCACTTTAGCATGCTACTGTCTAGTCTTCAGCTAGATTTCAGAAATTCCATTTCTCTATTTTCCACATTTCCTTATAAAATATGTATTTGTATACATATTTTCTGAAAGTTATATATCTTCTATTCTTCTTGACCAAAAGTAAACCTTTAACCACACCTCTATTTGAACTGCCAGATGATATTAACATAAGGCTGACTAACCACACACCCAGGAAACAAGAACCAGGCTGATCACTTGTTGCAGTTTTGACACATGACTCTGTGTTGCTAAGTATGACTAAATATACTCTAAGTAATGACTTTTTCAGTTTCATTTTCTTCATAACAATATATTCACCTGTGCAAAATATATACATCATATTACCAACAAGGCAGAAAAGTGAAAGAATAAATAATATAATAATTCAATGCAGATGGAAAATAAATATTTTCTTAATTACAGTGTAAGACACACACAGAGATGCATTCCTCTTCCAGGTATTCTTATTTCTACAGAAAACCAGCCATAAAATCACAAGTCATCCAGATTAAGTCTGACTACAAAAACTCTAAACAAGTAAGAACCAAATACATCAAAAAATGACTGAGTCAGGATAACAGAGTTGGAGAAAAAAATTAATGAAAGCATATTCAGTAGTCCTCTCCAATATACTTTTGATTTTAGAATTCATGTCAAATACTTTCTCTGCTTAATATCAGGCAGAATGTAATGTTAGCTCTTGGTATGCATAAACCAATTATCACTTAATGTACTGGTCCACCTACTTCTTCCCAGAGTGTTCCCCGATGGAAGTTTCTTCTCCCAGGGACTGTATTTGCCATTTAAGATTCACTACAGAACATGAAAAGCAGAATGGGTAGCTACAGCTGGATGTCCACAAGAGGAATTTTCTTGTACATTTATTTAATCTGGCTATATGAGTCTAGAACTTGAGCGAGAAGGATAGAAAGAAGGTTAGAGAGAAGGTTTTTCTGTAGGTTCCAAAGTAAGTAATTAAGAGTTTAGCTTCAAATCCGTGAATCTTATGGGCTGTCTAGAAGTCTGGTTTCTAACTTGTGATCAAATGCTTCAACAACTAATGTGGCTGTATGCATGGAGGTTGCTTCTACCCAAGAAATACTCTTAAGAGTGCTCAGAAGCCTCCATATCAATGATGACAATTGTGTAAACATTTTAACGAACTTCTGTTCAGATGCATCACTGTTCCTAACATTTTATATTACTAAGCTCTGCTACAGTAGCACGGTGTCAAGTTGCCCCATAAGGCTAGATACATGCAAAGAAACACTTAATATTGTGTTAGAAGCACCTGACAAAATAAAGTACTGCCATATTTCCTTTTTTTCGCACTGCTGCCATTAAAGTTTAAAAAAATGTACACAAAAATGTGTTCATACTAATTCATAATATGGTACTTGCTATTCTGGGTACTGTTAACGTAAGTTAAATTAATTTCTCTCAAAAAAAAAAAAAAAAAGCTGGTAGTCTCTGTTCTTCGTCTGGAACAGATCCACTGAAGCTTGAAGTACTTCATTCCTCCTTTTTCCATCCCCTTTAAAACAATCAACTTCATTGAGCCGTGCATTTTTTTAGTCGTTTGTGCAGAACTGTAAATGTTATTTATATGTTTCTAATGCACATACATACACCTACGCACATCTCCACACCCTTCACTCTAGCTCACACAAGGGTAGATATTTGTGTCCTGGAGATGGAAAACTGCAAAGGAGATGTGAGCTCTGCCTCAAAAACACTCCCATAATTTTGTGTTCTCTTGTTTGGATATTCCTTGAAAATTTACAAGAGAATAGCTTTTTCACAGCTCAAAAGTTGATGTAAATTGGAAAGTCCACAAAGTAAAAGTCAAATGCCACCCTTCCTTCTACCTGCGTCAATTCAGAAAAATTCCAGTTTATTTAAATAGCCAAAGAACAGAGTTGCTTTGGACTCTGACTGGTCTAACTAACAACATTAAGACAACTATATCCAGTTTCTTCTATATATAAGAAATTCTCAAATATTCTGCAAAAATATCCAAAACAGCTACCACTAGTAAAAATTATGTGCATACTTAGCTAGCAACCTTTAAGATTTCATCAGCTTTAGAGAAGCACTTTTTTTTTTTTCTTAAATCACAAAGTCCACTTCCTTGATTTGGCAAAAAGAAGTAACACCTTAAGATTACATGAAAATTCACAATAGTAATATACCACTAGCAAACAGTTAAGCATTACATCATCTTTTCCTTCATAAATCAGAGACATTCTAGGTGTGTCAGAACTGACTTTTGAGTTTTCTGACTCACACAGTCAGGAGAAAGAAATGTCTGCATACACATAACAGCAAAAAAGCATCTCCTTGAAACTTCTCCCATCTATTACGTCAAATGTCAAGATGATTACTCTTGCAAAACAACAAGCTATAAGATGTATTTTAATTATTCCAGTCCCTTGGAGAATTGGCCAATTTCACTGTTACAAGCTAACAACCAATAACAACCAACCATAAATGTACCAAATCTCTAAAAGTTCCAAGTAGATTTAAGCAACCATCAGAGGGGAAAAAATGCACAAGAATTTATCTTCTGTAAAATTACAAATACAAAGAATTTAGTTGTAATCCATTAAAAATTTGCTCTGTAATGTTCCTTCCAGGGTTCCTCTTGGATCACTAGATTCATGTCTGCACAAAATACTTCTGGTCTCCAGATTGAGAGAACCCTGTAGTTTGGAAATACAGACAGAACTACAGGTGTTCTACAGTTACTAGCTTATAACAAAGACATCTACAATTTCAATCATTTTTGAGTGTGCTCCTGTGTCCTGACTCATAGCCATCGACACTTGACACAGCACAGAAAAAGAAGTAGTTGTGTATTCCATGTATGTGGGCAGGACAGAAGGGAAGTAAGTGAAGCAAGGTGACTCCAGAGTGGCCGAGCGTGCAGCATTGCACACAGGGCACTTCACAGCCACACCTGGGCTCTCTCCCATGCGGGCACCCTGACTCAGTATAACACTTTGACAGCTCAGAATTAGCATAAACATAGAAAGCAGCATCTAATGCATACCAGTAAACATTTTACTATCTATTTTCATTATTACCACAATTTTTTTTTTCTAGTACCAATGTTCATGTTTTATCTGAGCTAGAGATTTTTCTCGCAGTTCTGAGCGAGTCCTGTTTTGAAATTGGAAAGCTTGTACCCACCCATCTCACAGCATGTATTTCAATACATGAGGCAACCAATTTGTTTCTATCCGTGAACACATTTTTCTGAACGAAATGTTAGTTTAAACCCTGTGACTTGGAAATGACTTACAGAGAGAAAGTCTTATTTAAAATGATACCTAGCTAAATAAAAAACAAAGTCTGAATATATTTAATTGCATATTATGTAGTATATAAAAGCAGAGTACGTGTTCCAGAATCCACATTTCCTTTCTTTTCTGTTCTTACTTAAATCACTTAAAACTACTCTTTCTGGGGGGGAAAAAAAAAATCACAAAACTGTAACATCTGGATCTGCCCTTTAGTCTGTCTCATTGATTCTGAAATCTAACACATTCGAAGCCCAGATAATACAATTGTATTCATTGCTGTCCATGCAGGTTCTAACATGAGAGGTCATGTGGTTTCTTAACGTTTCACAGATGATAAATAATAGCAGAGATTCTGTTAATTACCTTCAGGCACAATCCTAAAATCCTGTCACTCCGTCACAGTCCTGGCTATCAAAATGTAAGAATAATGCAGAGGTTACTAACAGGAATTTTCCATGCCAATACCATACTGTGATATATTTGACCTGGGATGTGCTCTTTAGACACTGTAAATTAAAAATGAGTAAAGAGTTATGTATGTCAGCCAGAGATAAACAGGACTACAGAAACAGACAAGAAGCATCTTAGTTAAGAAAACAACTTATAAAGAAAACAGGTTTTTAAAGATGAGGACGTTAAATAAAAATTGGTCAAAAAGGCACCTTTCAACATTTAAAATGTGCTTGAGAACTGTCATCCTTCTATTCAAGTTCAAGAAAAAAATACGTACAGCCCATTTTCTTCTTTACATTATTTGTTTGGTTGGCTTTTTAAAGAGATTTATTAGATCCCTTTTCCCTCACCACTAAACAGTAACGTGTGATTTCAGACTTTATATTCTTAATAACTACCTGTATTAGTTATTTTACAAGCTTTCTTATTAAATTCCTGTGGCAAACATTAGAAAGTCCATTAAGCTACTAAGTGAGCCTGTAAAGAAGCAGAAGTCCTAGTACACACCAAAACACTAAGGTACACAGTACTTAGGGACTGATGGCATCTGAGACTCAAGACAATTAGTTGGCACATACCAGCACAGGAAATGATAGTAGAAGCACTTCAAAACTGAAGAGATTTGCAGACCTAAACTTTAGCAGGTTTGTGAAATGTCAGGAAACAGCTCCACATGCTCTTTATTCAGCATGCTGCCAGCTTAAGGAGGTCTGATGCTCTGCCTCTAGCCAGTCACTGTAGCCCTGTGCCACATCATGCTTTTCTGACATAACTATTGGTGGGTTTGAATGGCTACATGAATCCATTATTTAGCCACATTAAAAACAAACAAAAAAATTAACTTTTAAATTTTTCTTATGACAATTCAAGATTTGGTCACTCTACAGAGCTCACCTCAGGTCATGAAGCAAGGGTGGCAGGGGAGCAGGAATGAGGCGTTACACTGCTA
>NW_008607919.1:24653-50271 GCF_000691845.1 Merops nubicus
AACTGCTACCAAACACAAGCAAAATAAAATCTCCTATTATTGGCTGGCTTTAGCCTCACTAAAAATCGTTTCTATAGCCTTTCTCAAAGCATCTGTAAGAATTTAGAATCGCTTCAACGACACTACAGAAATAAATACTTAATTTGAGATCCACAGCTTGAAAAGCAGACCTGCGTTACCTAGGGAATCCAAGTTAGGAGGCACAACTGTGACCCATAGATAACAAGACATTTCCATGACATTCCCACAGTGGAGAAGTGTATAAAAGAAATAATAAAAAAACCACTATAGCATAGTATCAGATAATGAAGAAAAAGCCTCACTATGGTACTCCTCAGACATCTTCAATACACCTTCTCAGGCAAGGTCTGGCTGAAAGTGAAAAAGCAGTAGAACACTGTTTAATGCAGGATTTGGTGTATTTTCTCAGTGGCAAGGACTGCTAAACATACCTATATACCTGAAGCTGGAAACTGTCCACCAGATTACAATGTTGGCCCAGATAAAGAAATGGTGTCTTTGTAGGAGGACAGTTACGAATTTCTAAAAGAACATAAATGAAAAGCTGTTAAGAATATTTCATGCCTATTTACTGTTGAGACTAAATTATTTTTAAAGTGTTACGTGATACATTTTAATTGCAAAGTACTGCAATTTAATTTGAAATGATTGATATGTATTTCTAATTTTAAAAATGCGATGGCTTTGCTAAAACTACATCATGAGTGTGAATATCAGATGTAGCAAGGTTAAATCTACACGACTGTTTCCACAGTCTTCAACTAATGGGTCTTCATTAAACTCCTTTTTGACCTCCCAAGGCTTCCAAACGAGTGAATCAAACAATTTTATGGAATATGACTCTAAATGATTTCTGTTCACAGCACAGAAATGTATTTACAAGTTATAGAGATATGTTTGTATGTATCTGCACATCCTCAGTAACCCAAATTATTACAGAACCAGGCAGATGAAAAATAAAGAGCTAAAAGGCAAAGGTCCAACTAAAATTTAGGTGTTTTAAATTGTTTCAAAATCTATTTCTTCTGTATAATGCCGTACACAATATTTCTGCTGTAACAGACATCTAATATGTCTGTTACATATTAGATAAAAGACAACAATAATTCAGTGAATAGTCTACAAAAACTCTTATAAATGTATCTACAAACCAGCTATACCGTAAGGGTGTTCATCCTCCATGGAAATGTCACCAGATTTTTTCCATTACATGAAAATACTCCAGTGTTCCTCCAAGGTACTTGTGTTGAGCAATGGAAAACATCCTTTCCACTTTTAAACAATTAGAAAGATTTCAGGGTGGTTTGGGACGCTTGCTAAAGGGAATCTGGGGCACAGGTTATTTTCTGTAATATCCTACCGCCTGAGAATGGCAACACTGGAATAAACAAAAAAATCCAATCTATTTCTGCACAGCTCTGGGACTAGTGACACCACCACAACTTTGGGTTTTTTGATAACAGGACAGCATATATGGCACCAGAAATAATAGTATCAAAGCGGAGAGACCTCCCTCATAATGGGAAGAGAATCCTTGTCCAGGAGATAGCAGGGTTGATTCACAGGGCTTTAAACTAAATATGAAGGGGTGAGGGGGTGGCGATGCTAGTGTCATTAGTGATGGGCAACAGGACAACATTTCAGGGTTAGTGGAATGGGAGAACAACAGGATATTACTCAAAGAACACCCTTGGGGATTAAAGGGATGCCCATCTAAGTTGCTAACACATCCAGCAGCCCAGCTGAAGTGCCTCTACACCAATGCATGCAGCATAGGCAACAAACAGGAGGAGCTGGAAGCTACCGTGCTGCAGGAAGGCTGTGACATAGTGGCCATCACTGAAACTTGGTGGGACAAATCCTGTGAGTGGAGCGTAGCTATTGATGGCTACAAATTGTTCAGGAGGGACAGGAGCGGAAGGAGGGGCGGCGGTGTTGCCCTTTATGTTAAGAAATTGATGGAGTGTGAAGAGATGTCCCTTAAAGGTCAAAAGCTTATGGGTAAAAATCAGGAACTGAGAAAACAAAGGGAAGCTTGTGGTTGGTGTACACTACAGGCCACCTGATCAAGGGGAGCTTATTGATGAGGCCTTCTTACTCCAGCTACAGGAGACATCTAATAGCAACTTCTCTCCTCACAGCTCTCAAGTGGATGGCCCATGAGACAGGGACCAGCAAGACAAAGCCACTCCCACAGTCAGCGAGGACAAGGCTCTTGAATGTCTGAGGAACCTTAACACTCACAAGTCCATGAGGCCTGGGCTGGGAAAACAAACATTACCAATACAGGCTGGGAGAGGACACGTTAGAAAGCAGCCCATTGGAAAAAGACTTGAGGGTACTAGTCAATGAGAAGCTGGACATGAGCCACCAATGCACAGCAGCAGCCCAGAGGCCAATCGAATCCTGGGCTGCATCAAAAGAAGCGTGGCCAGCAGATGGAGAGAGGTGATCCTGCCCCTCTGCTCTGCCCTGGAGAGACCTCACCTGGAGTCTGTGTCCAGCTCTGGAGCTCCCAACACAAGGAGGACGTGGAGCTGTTGGAGTGTGTCAAGAGGAAAGCCACAGAAATTATTAAAGGGCTGGAGCATCTCTCCTGTGAGGACAGGCTGAGGGAGTTGGGGTTGTTCAGCCTGGAGAAGAGGAGGCTCCAGGGGGACCTTACAGCAACCTTCCAGTACCTGAGAGGGGCCTACAAGAAAGCAGGGGAGGGACTGTTCACAAGGGTTTGTAGTGACAGGACGAGGGGTAATGGCTTTAAGCTAGAAAAGGGCAGATTTAGGTTAGACGTTAGGAAAAAGTTCTTCAGTATGAAGGTGACAGACCCCTGGAATAGGTTGCCCAGACAGGTGGTGGAGGCCCCATCCATGGAGACATTTGAGAGCAGGCTGGATGAGGCTCTGAGTAGCTTGATCTAGTTGGAGATGTCCCTGATTATGGGGGGGGGGGTGGACTAGATGACCTTCGGAGGTCCCTTCCAGTCCAGACATTCTATGATTCTATGACTTTAAAAAATTATGCCAATGTCTTTGTGCATGTAATTTTATTCAATAGCTACATCCTCCAGGTTCTGCTGCTATACAAGTTCTGTACTGGTCTGGTTTTTTTTGTTTTGTTTTATTGGTGTTTTTTTGTTTGTTTTGTTTTGTTTTAAATTTGAGAAAACACTGATAAAATATACAGTAGAGCAACTAAACTACTCAGCTTGGAATAGTCCGAAACACAAAACATCCTAATTGCTGGTTTCTAAAACCTTTGAAAGGACAAAACCTGCCTTTTAGCAGAAACTAAATACAACTAGTAGAACCTTCAAATTTATTCCATTAATAAGACCTGCCTCATGATAGTTTATTAAGAATGTACATTGTGATATTTGTAGAAATACATAAAGATTTATGTGTGTGTTTCTATCACATATAGTCAAAATATTTCTTTATATATGTTTTTGTATCTTATATGCATATAAGCAAACGAGTGCAATGGGAACAAGTATTCTCTGGATTATTGTCAGATATTGATTTAAGAAATGGCATTGGGATTGTAGTGCAAGGTGTAACATTTATTAATCTTTAAAAACAACTTAGGTTTTGCAGTCCAGGAGTAAAATATCACTATATGTTTTCATAGTAAGGGCTAACCTCCTGGAATGATTGGACATGAATTTCCATATGTCTGTCTAACCACTAATATCAACAGCATTACACAGATCTGCCTCCTTAAGAAATTTTGACATAGTTAATCACATAAGTGTCTTAATTCACTCTATTAAGACACTCATTATCATATACACAACTACTGATTCCTTGACCCGAAGGCTTCTCAAACACTACAACAAAATACTAGTATTGAAATTTGAGTTCAGATTAACGATTTTGGAAAAATATCTAAACATATATTACCCATATACAGTAAAACTATGAAAATCTTAGAAAAGCTTTAATAGTCATAAATCTT
Organism: Merops nubicus; assembly: GCF_000691845.1. Lineage (NCBI taxonomy): Eukaryota > Metazoa > Chordata > Aves > Coraciiformes > Meropidae > Merops > Merops nubicus. Next base: position 28,629 of record NW_008607919.1, read on the forward strand.
AGGAAAACAATAACTCTGTGTAGACAGCAAAGATATGCCTATATGGAAAGCACTTGTTCCTTCAAAAATACTACTTGCAAATTAATACAGCTACTGGCTAAAAATAATCTGATAAAGGTCCCTGTATATTGCTATTTTCAAGCAGAATATGGATACAAAAAAAAACAACCAACCAAAAAAAAACTCACCACCCACATAAATAACGAGAACTCATTTATCTTACTACTAGCATTATTGACAAGGAGTTACATGTATACCAGGAACTCACAGCACAGCCTAAAAAACAAAGGGATGTAACAGGGATTATGTTTTAAAGGACAACTAACAATTTTAAAATACTGACATAAAGCTAAATATTCCACTGCCATCTCTATTACATGTAGTCAGCTGGGGTTTATGCAGTTTAAAGGATTTCATGTTTTGCTCATATACAGATTTTAAAATTGCCAAATATCCATTTGTAATTTCATCCTGCAAAGTTGCTATAATCTAAATCAGCAAAGAAACAGAAATATTTCTGTAAAAGCACTAGTAATTCCTATAGTCCATTGTTTTCACAGAAAATAGGAAAAAAATATATATCCTGTCTAGCAGACCTGGACTTCAGATCTTTTAATTCCTTGCTTATTCCATACTTTCATAGATCTATACGTAAGTTTCTGAAAAGCCAACTATTGATAAAACAAACAAAATTAAAATAAATAGAACACCAATAGAGATAAATAAAAGATATTATTTATTTCTGTTGTTGACAAACTTATCTGCCCTTATCTGTATTAGTTTTATTAGGAACTTTCAACACAACAGACATGGGAATTTGTTACTGCTCCTGTTTAAACATCATCTTTAGTGAGCAACTTTAGTATCTTACCGCAACTTTATCTCTCCATTATAAAAATTTGTCCTCCACTTAGCAGTTTCATGATTTCATCTTGGAGGATGTTTTTTTATGGAATGTTCTCCCTTAAAAGAGTAACTGCTGCACAAAACAGAATGGCAATAACAGAAGACTGAAGGAGAAACTCTTGTAAGGATTCTCTAACAGATTGCTTGGCTTGCAACATGCCCAAACAGACCACAGGACTCCACAGTCATTTATTTGTGATGCCTCCATTTATTGTTTTGAATAGTTCACTTAAGTAAAAATAGATTAAACCCCCATAAGTTTAAATGCATGGTTATTGAGGTGAAAAAAGCTAATTAATAGTTAAATCTTATTTGTTTTAAACTTAGTAGTGAAGTGGTACACAAGTGGAGTGGAACGGAGTTGGTGCAGCAGTCATGGCACAGCCCTGGAATGATGCTTACAGAGACTATCAGAATGTACACCTAAAGGTTAGTTTTTTTAGTCTACAACTCTCATTCTTTCCTATATCATTAAATAATGGGGGGAAGGGGGGGTGTGGGGGAAATGTGCTGAGCTTGTCACTGCTGTATGTCTTTTATTGGCAAACACAGGGAAACATAAAAGACCCGATTTCTTCTAAAGTATGAATGTCTCTCCTCACAAATTACAACCCATGATGACTTTCCCCATCTGAGTAGAGCGACTTGAATGTATGAACAGGTGCATGGTGCTTGCATAGTTATATTTCATTCTCAGGAATATTTTGCTATGCTTCAAAGTATTGTTTCCCATTATACCCAAAAGTAAAAGGAAACCAATTCTGCCAATATGGAGATCAAGGTACTGGGAAACCACCTTCATGTATCTCCCAGATCTAGTCATTAATGTTATTTACAGACTTTCAAAAAAATAAAAACAGCATGCAAGTCTCTGATTAATAAAGAATATTTGTACATCCATCAGAGTCTAGAAAATATGCGATTCTTGAGAAACTGTGAATCTTTTGACAAACAGCTCAACCCAATACGACTGCTAAATTCAGTAAAAAGACAGTTACAGTCATTGCAGAAAAACTGAAAAACAGTCCACTGGCAGGTAAAAAATACACGATATTCCTTAAATGGTAGATTAGCAAATTAAGACACTGAGAACAATTTTGAATAACAAAACTTCCGTGTACCTTTTTATTATTAAAAAATACACCTAACTATGATTATTTGGGTTTCGGTTATAAATTACACAGTGAAATGTAGATAAAACTACCCAGCAAATGCATTTCACTCTTCAATGTTAATTTTCAATTAACAAGGATGTGAAAATAGAAAGTTGAACTCTGTAGGCATGTTTTTAAAATATTCACTTCTTAATACACAATGCATTTTCAAAGCGAGGTAGGACGGATAACTTTAACATGGCTCCTTAGTTGGGTTGTTTGTAAATTCAGAAAAGTATTCTACAAACATCAGCATCAAGATCCCTAAAGAATTCAGGCTAACAGAACAAGACAGCATATGTAATTGTGTGTCCTGGTTTGGGGTAAAATAGAGCTGGTTCTGCTGAATGGTTTTACTTTTTTAGCTAAAGCTCTTCTAATTAACTGCTCTTTTTGAAGTTAGCAGCGTTTTCACAAACTGTCTGGCTTTAGCAGTGATAACACTTCATGTTTAGAGTTACTGCCAGGGATTGGGATGCAGACCAAGGCCACTGCTGAGCTTGGATCCCACACAGAGGGGGGCAGAGAGCACCCCACACCTGCGGGGAGGAGCGGGCAGGATAACTGACCCCAAGAGTCACCAGTGGGACGTTCCATCCCACAGCCCTCATATCCAGTGAAGCTGAAGGACCAGGAGGAACAAGCCCTTCCATCGCCCCTTCCGTCGCCCCGCCGCCCTTCCACCTGCTGCTGCTGGGCTGCTGGCTGCTCCTGCTGCTGTGGCCAGCATCCAAGGAGGAATTCATCCATCCTGCCTTTGATCCTGAGCCCTGTGTTCCTGAACTGAGTTCCAGAATCCAGCTCCTGTGCCCAGTTGCCCTCTGTGGCTGAGTCCAGCCTGGGACCCCCTTCCCTGCGGTGACAGTGACGTGATGCCATCAGGGGGTAGCTGGGTTCAGTACTAACTTTGTATATATTTGTACATAGCCTATTTTATTATCATTATTACTATTATTATTAGTGGTAGTATTAATGCTGTTTTCTTTTCTAATCAATAAGTGTCTCTCCCTTATTCCCTTTCTCTCTCCCTTTTGCGGGTGGGGGGAGGGAATTAATAGAGAGCGTCTGTTATGGTTCTAAGGGCTGCCCTGACCCCAAACTGTGGCATAGTGGAAATCTGGTGGAAAAAAAAAAACAAACAAACCAGCATTTCAGTATATCTTCTGAAAAACTAACAGTCTTCTGATGAAAGATATTTTTCACTAGTAAGTCATTAATTCAAGCATAACCTATTCCAGTCCTCATACTGAAAACATATTTGCAGACCATGCCCCTCTATCAAAAAAAAGAGAAGAAAAGGAACAGACAAAAGGTACTTTGTAGTGAAGTGATAAGTCTGCTACTTAGATGAGGTATTTCACCAAAAGAAAGGATCTTTTTCTCTGAGGTGATAGAACACCAATGTCATGTACGTTTTCCTAACACAGCAGTATATAATGAGGAGAGACACTTGGGCTTGTGAAATTGGCAAGCTATAAAATATTCAGCCTGCTATGGATCTAAATTAACACTTAAAATTTTCCACCAAACCAGAAGAAAATCACCACAATTCACACAGCAGTGATAACAAACGTGACTCTTTTCCCCTCCCTTTAATCCCCTCTCCCACAAACTGACAAAACAAGATAGCTGCATTCATTTAAGAAACTAAAGCATTTCCTCTCACAGGCTCACTACAGTAATCCTGAATTAAAGTGATCAAGGCATTACACATGGCAGAAAGTCCCTCTCAAAGAGATGTGATTGTAACGAAACACAATTCATTATAAATCTCCCTTAGAAGTCAGTATCCATTATGGAGAAAGTTCTTTAAACTGAGTAAACATTATTTTTGCAACATATTTTTATCTCAGTCTCTTGTGTACAAACACTGTTTCTTCACTGCATTTATGCCATTGGTATTGTCAGAAAAGACAGCCTCTGAAGCATTAATTGTAGCAATTAAAAAACAACCAACCAACCAACCAACTCCCATACCAAGATTCTCAGTTGTTTTACAATGGTAGTCATACACTTTGAAACAACATAGACGAAATGGATTATATTGACAGTAAATATTAGCTCCAATGCCTTGGGAGGGAACATTTAACGTGAAAATTTGCTGTGTTTGCTCAACTTATTTTAAGGCTGAAATTGTTTTACTGTAGCATTCTCAAAGCTCTGTGTTTTGCCTCAAGACAGATGACTTGAACATGACAGAGACTTCCAAAACTATTTTTTAAAATCTTCTTTTATCAGCCAGCTATAAAGATACTACTATCATTTTAATGATTTTTTTTAAAACTGCAAAAGACAAATATCAGATTGCATGCCTGTTTTTCTTCAAATGCCCTACTGAAAATGTAACAGTGCTTAAATAGATAAATAAAACAAAATCTCCGTGACCTTGTTTGCATGAGGGAAACTTTAAGCTACTTTTGAGGTTCCTAACAGTCCCATCTCTGTTTCTAATCAATAGCAGTTTTCAGAAATCATAGATATAAAATTATGATTAGGCTGAATTTCTGGCCTTCTTCAAATCAATATGAAGAGGGAGAAAAATCACACAAATTCACAGAATTCTGCAGGTATTCTAGACCAGGAGCATAACTATAACTACTCCAATTTTTACCCCATACAAACAACTAGTTGCAGAATCTTACCTTGATCAACTGGTTTACCCGGACTCCATGTACGAAAATAATCATCCTGGAGAGGGAGAAACAATCTACATTTAGTAAAACATACAGAATCAATGTATAAATCACAGGATCATGAAAGATAGAAGATGTATACCAACCTCTACTTCCTAGAAAAGGTAAGCAGTAAAAAACAAACGAGAAAAAAAAAGATTACAGTCATCATAATGGGACAAACTACTCATATATAATAAAACAGTGTAATTAAGAGGTGATTTGCACTCATTAAGTAAAAACACTATTCAATATTACCTACTAGCATTTAAAAGAGAAAAAGTGTTTCTCAGCACTTAAGTTTCTAACACTGCTTTTAAAATAATCAGTAGTTTGCATGTACTTGAAGTACTAAGATATTGAAAACCTTGAATTTTCCATTAATGACTTTTTAAGACCAATGCTCTAAAGTAGCCTTCAATAAAACATAACATTTAAAAAAAAAAAATACATTAACTTAAAAAAAAATTCTGCTATGTAGTTCTCAATTGCAACAGTAAGATCTGTCAGTAAATAAGTATAATTAGCTATATTTTCTAAAAGTCATCTTCTTAAACAAAATATCCTCCTAATTATGTTATTAGCTGTATTAGGCTACAATTTCAAGAAGCAAAAGCTTTAATTAGATAAATTGCTTTAACGATTTTAACAAATTTGATAATAAATCACAAATTCAGAGTTGAGGCATAAACAAATTGATCTGCGTACCTCAGATAATAGGTAAAACAGAAAAATTACTAGCATTATTTATTATTATGCCTTATTTTAACTCGCTACTCTCCAGAACATAATAATAAAAAGACTGTACCAAACATTTTAATGCCTGTGTAAATTAAGGTTCACAAACTGCAGCGTGTGTATTGTCACATTCAGCAGTTGCATCCCACTTGCTAAAAGATCACCCAGAGCCGCACAAAGAAACATTAAATTTATATAAACTGGACTACTGGGAAAATGTGAGCCTCAGAGTTGTCAGAGTCACATAATCACAGCTTAAAAATGATCTAGCATCAAACAACATCTTTACAGGAACAAAACATACTGTGTGTTTTAACAGTTCAACAGTTTTACCTCAAAGGGGTAGAAAAAAGAAATAGTTGCAGCCTAAGCTGTTAGCAAAACTGTTGTTGTGGGAATGCATGCTTTGCAAGGGGAATAAAGCAGTGAGCAAAATCTGTAAGTGCAGAATAGAACCACAGTTCTATACCAATACCTGTGCATTCCTTTACTCTGATGCTGCAACGATGTCATGGTTACAGGGGCTGGGACCAGTGTATCCTTATGTGGGTAGAACCAAAACTGTGTATTCTATACCCTCTATGTCAGTGCTCATGGGCTGTTAACAAAATCATGGGTAGCAGCTGCCCAGGACAGACCTCACACCCCAGGCTATAACAGATAAGGAAAGAGGTTCAAGGTCAGGGGAGATGTTAACACCTTCCCACCCAGCAGGAGGAGTCCTCCCTGGCCATGGGCCCATCCATGCCTCGCCCCAGGACTCACACAGAGCTCCCCCCAGGAGCTATTTCTGTTTAATGGACCATCAAGGACCCACTGCATGACTCACAGACTGATATCAACCCATTGGGAGATGCTCCACCCAGGGGGAGGAGCCAAGTGCTCCCACCTGGATATAAACTGGGGTTCAGGACAGCACAGGGGGCCTTACCCACTGGATTTCCAGAGGACAAGAGCTACCAGATCTTTTCTACGAGATCACTGCTTCATCTGGACTGCTACCACCACCCTAACTACAGAGTATCAGGTTGTATTCTGACTCTGTCTGTGGTTTTCCTTTGTATTATTGCTTTTATTTTATTCTTTTTCTTATATAAATTGTATTTCTGACTTGGAGTCTCTCACTGGTTTGTTTTCAAACCATTACAAACGATTAACAATCTATGAATTAGTGCATGATATTTGCCTTTTAAAATATTTTTTTAGAAAGTAAATAAATAGGCAGATCGAATGATTTTTGTAAAAAATCATGAGAGTTGAACAGAACTTACAATTATGATAGTTGTTTTCCTACTGTATTTCTCCTAGTATTAACTACGGATATGTTATTCCTACTGTAGTGTATTGAACAGGCCTGAGCCAGCTTTAAAATAATGCTGTTCCATGAATCACATCACAGGGGCAACACTTTCAGTTCTTGCAAAAAAAAAAAAAGTGAAAGTAGTAGATTCTCTTTCCATGTCTTCTAAATCAGTAATGTTCACCCACAATGAGCCTATCCAGACATTTTCATTCAGTTTATTATGAAAACAATGAAAAGATAAAATAACTAGAAACATCAGGCTATTAGAACAAAAGAGCAGTCATCCTGAGAGAGACCAAAATCCCTTCTAAGGCAAAGCAGTCTGCATTATGCTTACGGAAGAACACAGAAGTGGGGCTCATATAAATGACACATTCTGAAGTTGGCCTCCAACCAGACAATAAATCAATTTGTGTTCATCTCTATGCTGAAAACAACTTCACAGATCCCAAATATAACATCCCTCAGGCACTTCTAGAAGTAAGTCTTAGCTGACTTTCTCCTGTCTACAAAGTCACTCCATACCTTTGTTACCCTTCTCTGAATCTTTCTCAAGACTGTTTTTGTGATATGCTATGACTAAAATTGTGCAGAGCATTCAAGATGAAGCAGCAGTACACGTCTATGCAAAACATAACAACACTGCTTCGTTCTGTGTTCTTCTCCTCATTATGCCTATCCCTCCGTTTTCCTTTTAGGTTTGGGCTGTGGTGTTCTTTTTTCTAATTGTACTATGGCTTAAAGGTCCCTTCCAACCCAAAGCATTCCACAATTCTATGATTATAGTTTTCATGCAATTTTGTATCTCAAATCCAAAATATAGATATCTATGTCATATAAACCTATACTGATATTCAATTTTTCATTTTACTGAGTTATTTTTTCAAATCACCTGTCACTTAAAGTCCATTACTGGACTTCAAAAAAATTCTGCCTCTAAAACCAAAACAGAATAGTTAATTGAGTCTTAAATTAAAGCACTAAATTGCTTCAATAAATTGTAGCTCCATAATTTTGCAAATATTCCTAAAGCTATATCTTTATATAAAAGAACCTGGCTTCCCGTTACACTTAGACCTTTCCTGATGTTCAGTTAATAACAGCTTGATTATAATAATGTTCAACATCCTCTTCATCAGAATATCAGGCTGATTATGTAATTTGCAAAGCCTCGCTTCTCATAATTTTAATATAAAATTAAAAACAGAATTAACAAATACACAGTTTACAGTGAAAGCTGAGTAGCACAGCGCCTCTAACCAAAGGATCCTTTAACAACTTTTAAGTGCAGAGCGCAATGTCTCAGCACAGACTATGAGTTCTGATTTTCTGCAGGGGCTTCCCTGCCTTTCTGCTGACTGTTAAAGGGCAGGTTGTGTATATATACAGAATAAAGTCACAAATTTGTCACAGTAACCATGCTGCTTTTTCAACGTATTGTAGCTAAAGGTATTCATGCATTTCAAATAGAAAACCCATCCTTACTGCTCGACTTGAAATTATGTGAAATGTCAGAAGTTCTTTCAAGCCTTTCTCTGTATGAAAGACATGGCTGTTAGAGGTGCTTTGTGTATGATGGATTTCAATGTGTTTAATAACCATGCCTTAAAATTATGCATGTTTAAGCATTACACTCAGTCAGGGTCATAGTTATTTATTTTGAAGAATTGAAGTCAATGCTACAGTTAGATATGCAGTTTGAGACTGATAAATACTTGAAATATCATGTATGTAATCTTAAAATCTGACAGCCTTAAGAAAAGGATTCAAAATGACCAAAACCAGCTTAATCAGAAAAGTGCTCTTTTTTAAAAAAGGTATTTAGCCTCATCCACTTTCATTGTCCCTTTTTGAACTTCTATATTCTATGTGCATTCTTTGTTCATTCTTTAAAAACCGTTGGCACGTGAGTTTTAAGAAATAAACATTTAAGTACAGTAAAAGGCAAAAAAGTCACTAAAAACAAATCATGTCTGACAACACAGTTATGCAGCAGAAGTTTTCACTTTTCGAGGTACAAAAATACAACCCTATTCATCTGAGTCACTTGAGTTATTATCAAACAGAAATCTATACTATAGTAATACACAGTAAATATGGTAAGTCTGACTTGGTGAACAGCAGGTGTCCTAGAGCAAGGAGGGCAGTTTCCTCACAAGTATTTTCAGACCAAGGCTGACCAGAAAAAATGCAACTGCAGCCCTTGTTTCTTGTTAGCATTTTATCTGTAGTACAGCCTATACATTAAAAGCCTATATATTACAATCAAACTTGATTTATGTCAGAGAATCCAGAAAAATTGAACTCGTTTTCTGAATTTATAATAATCTTTTTGTTTTATCCAAGTATAGCTTCAATGCTAGAGCACTTGTTGTACAGCAGGGATATTAATTCTTGTGTGACTTAGAAATTACAAATTATGGAAAAGTCTAATAGGCAACTGTTCAATGTCAGGTACTGCTTCACATATAATGCCTTTTCAAGAAATAATACTTTTAACCATTATCAAAGCAGCAAAGATACAAGATTTCCTGAACTTTATACCACATGAAACTGAATTCTGCACATACAAAATTCCACTCGAATTTTATACAACGTACCATAATGCAAAAACCACATTTTAGTGCTGGCCTCCTTACTCCTACATAGAGGTTTGGTTGTTTTTGTCAAAGAGCAGCTACGTGCTCCAATTTGTAGATGGAGATAAAATCATATTTTGACGATTTCAAAAACCAAAGTCTTTCAGGCTGCACATGCTCCCTACTATAACTTAAAACTTGCAGTATTAGATTTAGATTTTTCCTTGCTGTCATTAGCTATGCTGGTTTGAATTTCAAGTTGTTGTTAATGGGCTTTCTATTCCATTTCTTCTATCTGCATCTCAAGTACATACATCTGCTTCTCATCTGATCTGAAAGCTCTTTACCTTTTTTAGACTAGATAGTATTTGGTAGCTATACTATTTTCAGACTCCATGTCAACAAGCCAATTGAATTTCATCAGTCCGACATCATGGCCCTCCACTTGCTTCAAGCTCACTTCTGAAGCAGACTTGACCTCATGAAGTATCTCCTCCCCATATGTCTTTGCACCTCCTGAATAGCAGAGGGTTTGACTTACCCACACCAAACCTTCCAAGTGACTCCATAACATGCATTTATATTCTAAGTCTCACTGAAAGAGCCGTAGCAGGGTTGTCACCCAATACCTCTTCCACAATCTCTTTCCAGTGCTGGGAAAAAAGTTAACACCAGCAGTGTGCAGAAACTTTTCTTCCACTTATACCTTGCTAGAGGGCCTTCAGCCTAATGACAGCAAGATTGCCATTACCCTGTAAAGCCTTATACTGCTGGCCACACGGGAAAGTTTTATAGCAATTAAAGAATGAGACACTATCAAAGCTTCCATCACACGGGAAATCAACCATTCCTAAACACTGCAGAGGAACACAGGCAGAATACATAGTAACTAAGATACTCCGTGCACATCTAAGGAGATTATTGCCCCAAAACAAATCACAACTGCAGAAGTATAAACTGCACCACAGAAATGCATGATTCTTGTGTACTGTGAAATTCTTCAACCTGAAATCTAAGCCCATCTGGAACCTTCATCCAGAACACAGCTATGCTCTTCAGTAGCATGTGGATATCCAGCTGCCTATGAGATGGTGCTTTTCATGTCTGCTGACTTGCACAGATATCTGATCTACCATAACCCATGCAAGCACTCTGTTATATAAACGTAGAGTGTTAGTTTAGCCACTTTACTGCAAGATAGTGCACTCAAGGGAACAAGGTAGCTACCACGTTCCCTAACACCACATTTATTATCACAGCACCTGATGTGTCAGAACATCTGGGAGGGCAAGAAGCCTGGATGGATTATGTGTTCCCGAACATATTTTTTACTAATTGTTCCAGAAGCATTCAATAGGTTGTTTTATCTGTTGGAAAACTGGTGTATACCTTACATTATGCCACATAGTTAAAGACCTTCAGTAGAAATAGGAGCAGAACTAGTTCCAGAAGGGTACAGACTGTTTGTCTAGTGAAATTCTGGGGTCTGTACCTTCTTCTCAACAAGATCCACCTCTCCTCACAAGCTGAGATACCCCTTATGCTTCCCATGAAGCCACCTTTGAGGATTCCTCTCTGACACTCCAAAGAAGTATAGAGCAGGAACCCTTTTTTAGTGAATCAAGGTTTAAAGAAAAAAACAATCATGTTTATTACTTGGACTTAAGAAATAAGAAAAAACAAAGTCTAGGAGACTTTCACAGGCTAGTATAGAAAGGTGTCTACTGCAAAATTAGAGTCCTTTTCCCCAGATTAAGTGTCCCATTAGAAATAATATTAATTTAGCCAAAACCACCAGAAGTACTTCAGTGCATTAAGCACCTCCATAGATAGGTAAAGGCACTTCACACCCAGTACTTCTGGGAGTCAGGTAATCTTAAAGATCAGTTTAGTAAGTCAAAGAATCAATTTGAGAAAACAAACACCAAAATAATGAACCACCACAGAGGTAATATCAGCACTGCTTCTTTAGTAGTAAAGGACCTGAACACATGCAGATGAGACTGAGGGCTGCTGCAAAACTTCTTTACTATTTGTCTGGAACCCAGCCTCCTTGAGTGGGGTGCTGGAGTGACAGGGGAAAGGATGCTCGTGTGTTGTTCAGTGCCAGCCTCCAGGGAGGCTGATGTCAGCTTCCTCTCTGCTGCTCCAGCCTCCTGGGCCATGCCACCCCTGAGGCCTGTATTCTCAGGGCTGGCAAAGCACAATCAGAATAAATTGCTGCTTTCAGAAACTCTGGCACTCAGCTCCACACACTCAATGTTTATCCTGCTTCCTTTCTTTGCCTCACTCTTCTGGTACCATTGATGAGGCTGGGCTAAGAGCCACCACTTTTCAGTCCCCTCTCTGTTTCACAGATCTCATTCAATAAGATTTCTGTGGATACTATTTAGTACTAGCAGCATTACTAAGAGCAGGTTTTAATAGCACAGTATTGAAATTGTTTGCCAAGAAATACCAAACGCTCACTGAAGCTTATATTTTTTTTTCCCCCCTCCCTTTCCCCTTTGTGTTATTTTTCCCTACTTGTCACAAAATTTCTGTGTATAATTTTGGGGTCCCTTTGGGGTATCCCGCCTCCCCCTGTTCAACCCTCTGTAATAAACTGTTCATTTGCTGCTAATTTTGTTCAGTTTTCCATCACCTTTACTGAACCTGCCCCTGAACAATAAAAGTGGTTTAAACCACCACAGGTCACAAAGTAGATTCTGGAAACCAATTTAGAGAACATAGACATTAGGAGTGTAATGGTTTGAACCTCCTGCTCCTGGCAGGTGGAGATCTGAAATCCAAGACCCAGGAGCCAGCCTGAATGAAAGGGGCATAGACCTGTTCTATTCCCAGTCCCCTCTTCCCGTCTTTGGGACTTCCTGCCAAGGTCTATGAAAGGGGGCAGAAGACACGCCTCTCTCTCGCTCCTTTGCTCTTCTCCCCGGACACACGCTGCTCTGCTGTTTGCTGCTCCCTGTGCTACACGTGGCCGTGGCCATCTTGGAGACCTGGGCCTGATCTGCAAACTTCTCCCTGCCTCCATCCACGTCCAAGGATTGTGCATCCAGCTTCAATCCACCTCAATCCAGCGATATCCAGCACTGGAGAGCCTCAGCACAGCATTTGTGTTTTGTACATTTGGAAGTTTAATCTTCCTTGCTTTGTTGTTCCTGTAACCCCCTTACCCTGTTAAACCCCTACCCTTTTTTTTTTTTTTTTTCTCCTTTCTGTACCCTGTTAAACCCCTTCCCTTCTTCCTTTCTGTTCCCTGTTAAATAATATATTTCATTTTGTTAATTTTCAATTTGGTGCAAGGTTTTCATTACCCCTGCCTTCCTTATTTACCTCTCTACCTGGGAAAACTGAGGGATAAGGGTCCCCCGGGGCTGGGCAAACCCAAATTAAGTCTTTTGATAAGGTGAGATTCCTTGAGATGTGGTTTTCAGCTACCTCTTCAGCTGCATTAACTTCTTTCAAGATGGTGTTTGCAGGCTCTTTTTATTTGGGAGTTTCTGAGACCCTTGTAGTGGTGAGTCAGAGAAAGTAGACCAAGGGTCAGTCTTTAAAAGAAAACTATATGGCAGCAAGTTGGAAGAGATGGAACTGGAACTCTGGCAAAGGACTGCTCTTGCAGTACAGAATGTTTAATTGCAGATAAGCAGGCTAAAATTCGGAGAGAAATGGGGAACTCTTCACACCTGTCTCAGCTTAGTGGAGTTCCTCACAACCCCAAGACCAACTGATTTTTTTCCCCTCAATGAGATCTAGGGTAGCTTGTATTCATGTAAGACACAATAATTCTTTTTTTTACATTATTTATAACTGTGTGTATAAGCACACATATACATACATATGTACCACACATACACACATATATATATAAAATAAAGTTGTCATTCAGTCTCACTCCAATGTTGATGTTACTATTTAGTGGATAAAGTAAGAAGCCTTTTCCTTGAGAGTGTGTTTGTCAGCTAGGTGACTTTATCCTCTACTTTCCACCTTCTCAATATTTGCTGCTGCCCTGATAAGCTAACCTTCAAATGCTAGATACAAACAAACCTATTTTATACAAATTAGAACATACACAGTGTAAAGTTTCAAATTAGTAAAACATCACTATTTTAGTACCTTCTAGGCAGAATCCAAACATAATCAGAAGTATTTCCAAGGACGCTATAATTTGTTTCAACTATGTTGTGGTTTGAGGCTTGGAATGGGGTCGTGACCTTCCAGCAACTGGGAGGACCCCGGGTGGGGGTGAACCATTGTATTCCCTCCCCTTCCCACACACACTCTGATAAGAGGCAGGGAGTGGGTGCTAATTTCACTCCTGCCTTGGAGCTCGGGGAGAGCAGTTGTCCTTTCACTCCATGGGACCCTGGAACCATTTCTGAGGGTTTTGTATATTTTAGTTTTTGTATTTTCCCCTAATCTTTGTATATATTATTTTCCTTACCTCCCTTTTTCGTTTTCTGTTCCTTGTTGAACAATATACTTAACTTTTTTTCCAAAGTGTCTCTCTCTCTCTCTCGGGGGGGGAAGAGGCGAGTACATAGTTCTGTTCCGTGTGGGTCCTGCCCTGAACCCCTTTTCACACGGAACCAGGACAACTATTACTTTTTAAATTGTATCTGTATATGCACTATAGATATATTATGCTGGTTGAGGCACTATGACAGTTAATTTCTAAAACCAGCAGCAGTTTCATCAGTAGTATTCTGAAATTTCAGAATACTCTGAAATCTAATACAATTGTAATTGTGCATCAGCAATTAAGGAATGTAAATAAGTTGTCATACAGTTTAACTCAGTAACAGAACAAGTATATAGACAAGAGAAAAATAATGTTGGTAAGAGTAACTATGTACTAAATAAGTCAGTCATCCCCTCTGACTTGTGGGAGAGAAAAAAATTCCCACACTTGTTGCCAGAGATAGAGAAGTACAAATCTGGCAAATTGGAGAACACAAAGCACATAAGCACATACAGATTTTAGGGTGATATGTTATTTAGTAGAATAATAGTAATACATTATGTGTCTTTGGAAAAATTTAAAAAATCAGCGAGTAATATATACTTGAATTGGCTTCCATTGTTACATACACGTGGAAAAGATTAGTTGCCTCACAGAAAAGAAATAGTTACTCTACAGATAAAAGGAATTTCACAATTATGTCTTTGTTCGTTTAAAGAAAATCAAGTCAGGGTTCATTTCTTAAAAAATATTTGCAAGCTTATGTCCCCTGTTCTTAAATAGAAATTTAGGCTTTAGTCCATCTCCTTAGGATATGTACTTCACAACTACAAAGTTCTTTCCAAGAATGTGTCAGTCTTTGTAAAAATAACCAGTAAGGTTTGGGCTCATTCAACCTATGCTCAAAAATTAGGTCTAAAATTCATACTACTACTTATTATTTCACCTGCTCTGAACTTTGCCTAATTAGAAGTAATGTTTTCTTTCCAAGGAAAGTTCTGTGCTTATTAACAGAGATTAATATATCACTAAGATACTTTTGAAATAAACCAGCAGAGATTTCCAGCTCAAAAAGATTTCTAATGTTCAAATTTCTCCAACATTAGTTCTAGCATGCGTTTAATTTCAGTGCTTTTTATTCGTCACATAAGAAACACCTGTCTTCTGATTTTTTTCTTTATCCTATTTGTAAATACTCAGTTTTAAAAAATGTTGACAGCACTGTACATTCTAATTACTTTTTCCCTCCAGAAAGCGATGCTAAAACGAAGTTAACACAAGAGAGTTTCAAAAGTTTCAAGTAAAATGCATTATCGTGACACCAGGCTATAAGCATGACAAGAATGTTACTAACACTGAAGTGACCAAAATTTCATGAAACCTTGACATACCAGAGTAAATTAATTTTATAGAAATCACAGATGTTTTCTTCCCTAACTCCACCCACAATGCCAGTGTTGTGGAGAGTTAAGATGTTTGGATATCCTAACCACATGCAGAAAATTCCTATTTATGACAAATGTCACTAAAAAGAAAACGAGAAAATCTCACAAAGTAAATATTGCCTTTGTATCCAAAACTACTACGATGTATTAAAGTTATTTTATTAAATATTAACTTTCATAAAATACTTAACAAGAAAACCCAGCTATCATACACTGAAACCATAAAGGTGTCAAAACACCCTATCTACTGTGCATCAGCAGAACCCACAAAACAGCTGAGACAGTGGCCTTCCTGTCTTTGGAATGGCAGATGTAGGTCTACTACAGCAGAGGTGGTGGCAGAAAAGAGGATTCAGACAGGTTCAGCTTCCTCTATTAATATTTCTAGGTACAGCATGCAATCTTTGTTTCATGACTGTCCTGGGTTCCACTAGGATAGGGTTAATTCCCACAAGAAGCTGGGAGAGGGCCACAGCCAGGATAGCCAAACCAAACCAGCCAAGGGGATAGCTGACACCATGCAGACATCATGCTCAGTATGGAAGAGGGGAGCTGGCTGGAGGAAATGTGCCAAGCTTGAGTGGGCAGCCAAGCAGGGCACTGGTGGCTTCAGGGTGGTGAGCAGTTGTGGTACATCACTCATTTGATAGATGATTTCATCAGTATTATTGATATTAATGTTGCTTCTTTTCTCCCTTTATGTTGTTTCAATAAAATCTCCTTATCTCAAACCACAAGGTTTAACCATTTTTTCCCCAATTCTCCTTCCCATCCCACCGGGGTGGAGTGGTAGGTGTGAGCATGGTGATCTGCTAAAGTGCTGGGGTTTAAACCCCCAGCCCTGAATGAGGGTTGCCATATGGATGATGTCCACAACCAGGCAAGAAAGCCCCTCCTGACTGGTTTTCACCCAGGGTCTGGCCAGCCTTGGGTGGAAACTGATCAGGAGATCACTGCCAGGTGCCCCCACCTTCCACATTAACTTGGAGGTGGGGAAAAAAGCCACCTATATAAGAACTGACTCTGCTTGCAGTGGAGTTAGGAGGCCTGCCTACACCAGAAGGGCTCCTGACTCTCCATGGCAAGTGGAGTTCCTAGGACAGCAGGGCAAGGACATCTGCTGCCTGCTGGGCCTAAACCACAGTGACAGACCCACTTTCCCTTCTTGCCCATTAATTTCCAGAGCAGCTGATCTAGCCCCAGTTCTAGTCCAAGTGCTTGAGAATAGCCCTAAAGAAACTTCTGTTATTCAGCCCCTACAGCGCTCTTCTCTTAGGCATGTAAAAGTGCTAAATATTCTTTCTGCAACTTCATTATTTATTTATACACATCTTGCCTTCATTTTTCTTTTCCCAGCTTGCTCAGCTGTCTCTCTCCTATATGTAAATATAGATCCTGCTCTTAACTTCATCCTTAGCCTCTCTATTAAGCAGAGGTGATATGTCTAAATCCACATTTTGGTACCATATTCTTTTTACAACTCTTTTTCATCACTAAATGTTATCTGTTAAATCTTCTGCATAACAGACTTCCTCAGGGAAATTAATGAAGAATTGTTCTCCTACAAATTGGCTATCTTCCACTGGTTCTAAAGAAAATAGAGCCATTAGTCATTTTTGCTAAGAGCAAAGACTAGCTTCATTCTCATTGTGAATACCGGCAACTATTGAGAAAAGGAGTAATTCAGCATGCAGGCCTCTGCAAGACAACACTGTTTGTCAGCCCCTAAAGGAGTAATTTTTACTGATGAAGCTTAAAGAAATAAAAATAAAAGTGTTCAAAGGCAGCTCAGTAAAGGAATCTAGGGACTTTTAAGCACAAATGAAAGTTTGAAATATCCACATTCTTTTATTAGACTCATCTTGGATAATGAACTACTATGTCACTAGGTACCGAATTTCTAAAAGGAATTATTCTTACATGCAATTTAACTTCAACTAATTGACCCATTTCTTGTAGATCATTAATGACTGCATTACTCTGAAATAATATGACATCTTCATGGGCAGTATATGCTATATGTGGAAAACTCCAGTCAGCTTTGGCCAGTGGTGCCATAAGATGCTTCACAATGCATCCCTTGTAAAACAGCAGAAAGAGAAACAAGAAGTACCCCATTCCTAAATGGTTCCCTGAAGGTTCCTTTCTGATTACAGACATCCTGAACATAAAACTACCAATTTCTACAGTGAGAAATGTCAGCAGAGACTGAGCATGAGTAAATGGTCTCCTTCCCTGTGTTGGGATAAAACTGATAGCTGAAAAACTACCCTAAATTTGAGACTAGAATTCAATCTTTTGAATGAAAAAAGTCTACTGGCTAGTATCCTTGCTTCAGCAGCAATCTTATAATGTGCACTAATGAGCATTATTATATTCACCAAAAGTAATTTACTCATCACCTATTCTTTACTTGGAACTTTTTACACCACAGTAACCACTGTTGCCTAAACCATCATCTATTAATCTCAGTCACTACAAAACCTTATCCAAAAAACTGAATTATTTAATGTTTATAATTAATTCCATAGTTCCTATATAGCAGCTAAAAATAACATAAATCCCACAATAGAAACAATGCTAACTTAGGTGGAGTTGGATAAATGTGTGACTACCTTGTTCTCTTCAACGAAGAGGTGCACAGTGGAAGGAGAAATGCAAGATGGGGGCTAGAGAGTAGGAGAATAAAGTGACCCCCTGACTTAATCAGTAAAACATCCCCTGGGCATTACTATGCCAAAATCATTATAGAGTACATATGTAAAAAATACTGGTCTAATCCTATAGCCTTTAGGGTTTCTCCATACTTCAGGGACATCACCAGGAATATTTCACTTACTTCAGTAAGACATGATAAATTTTCAAATGCCTAGCCCTCATTCATTGATTGGAGTAACGGATTGGCTTATTCACAATAAAATTAAAAGCTAGGTTTATCACAAAGCTTGGTTCTTACCTGAAAGCTGCCCATACCTAATTTCTGCTAACACCTTAGAACTATTATAATAAAACACCAGAATCAACACAAATGGTTACTCAACAGTTAAAGAAATTTCACTATCCTAGTTTCACAACCTTATTACACCCCTAAGATCACCCTCCTTCCCTGTCCACAACAGCATACTGTTATCTCAGTCCCTCAGGTCCTGTGTCAGGTTATCATTGCCTTTAATCTCAGGCTGAACGGATTCGGACCTTGCCAGGATGACTGACAAAAGATAATCCCAGTTGCTGCAGGAAACCCTGCTGCTGCTTCAGTACGTGACACACAAAGTCAGTGCTGAACTCCTAGAGGAGCAGTGTACAAGAGAACAATGTGATGCTAGAAGCATTTTCTTTTTCTGTGGGACTTAATACTGGAGCCTTGACTATTTTACTTCAGATAAACTCCTGGCAGCGGTAATTGCAACTGACATGATTCCACACACACAAAAAAAGGAATATAACGTATTTTAGTGTCCAGTTAGGAAACTGCATTCTTGAAATTTCAATTTGCCTTAAAACAGAATTATACTGCTGAGCACTAAAACCCACTATATTCATCCACAGAAGGAGACTAATTTCAGTGTTGCCAAATGCTAATCATTTGTACAGCATACAGTGCAATGTATTCTGGAATCTTTCCAAACAAAAGGCAATTTGTGAATTCAGCCGCTTCCTACTCTTTCACTCTCTTAGTTAATGAATTAAGCCTTGATGCAGTGCTCTACACTGAGAATGAAAAAACAACCCCACAGCTGCCTACTCTTCCTCACCAAGCAGTGGTCTCTTCTGTTCAGAAATTTTCTGTACTACATTATTGAAGCTTATCTTTGTTAGAAGCCTAACCTGAGCTAAAAGTATATAAAGTCAAATGAAATGTACCTTTCATAGTACCTATAAACTCCAGTTTATACACTTACCTCCATTTTATTCCTGTAAGAGCCTCCATAGCATTATGCTGAAAAATTCTATCGAAAATCACCTCACCTCATTTTTCATTTTACTATATCAGGTTTCTAAGCCTAACTTTCAAGGACATTTCCCCACAGACTTGACCCAAAAATCCACATAAGCAAATAAAAGCTTTTCCAAAGATATTCTTCACCTTGGGGCCAGACTTCACCATTAGTTTAATCACTATTAGGAAAACAAAAACTAAAAAAAAATGAAAGCCATATGTAATGTATGCAGGAAGAGAGGCTTTGAAAGTACAACTAATTATAAAAATTTGCTGAAATGGTGGTTTTCACACATTCAGCATGTACCTATTGGCATTTTTCATACTATCCCAAACTGTAACATAAAAAAGAATTACTGATCTTTTAATCACAGAAGTGGGGTGGGTACTATTTACTAGTACTTTTTATTTAGCATAGACCATCTGTATTCAGAGTTTCTTTCTTTAAGACATACCAAGTAGCACAATAAAAGAGGACTAGCATGAAATTATACTTCTATCACTAAGTAAACAAAGTCTCTTCTTTCAATCTTAGTGCTGTCACTATGGAAATGGAGTATTTTTCTAACCCATGTTTATTAAATATAGCATAGCAAATTCAACAAGAATCATATGTGGCTGTCAGATGCCCTGCCCAAGTAAAGCCTGGCACAGAGGAGACTGCTCCAGTACAAAACAGCTGTGACCTCCCATTTACAAACAGGGAAACTGGAGACTGCAAAAGAGAATTGGGCTTTCTGAACTTTCCTTGAAACACTGAATTTAATCTTTGATTCTGTTTTATCCTGTGAAGAGCACAGGTTTTGCAGCTATCAAGTAGACTGAAAGAACATAACAAAGAAACCCAAACAAACACACGCAAAACACAGCTACACAGTAGTAAAATCAGTTACACTGTAGAGAATGATGGTTCAATGCAGCAGATGCAATATTAATGGTATTTTAGATAATCTTGATCTACCATCAAGCTAACATTTAAAATACCACATAGATAATTTCCTTTCTCTGTCATTGAAGTTCTGCAATAAAAACCAGTTACATATCAAGACTGGGGATCAAATACTTAGTGTCTTTACTGTGCGTCTGTCTACTACAAGCACTACATGTCAGGTTACTTCAATTATGGTGACCAACAAGCAGTAGCAGAATGTCATGCCTGTCAAATGTGCTGGTTAAAAAATGAAAACAAAACCATACCAAATCTTCACAGTGAATTCAATGCCTAACAAGAACTACAGTTAACATTTAAGACTAGATTCAAACTCTCCTCTTCAGGTCTACTGGAAACGTTCAGTACTAATGCACTTTGTATAGATATTGCAATCATAGCTGAAAACTGTCATTTATTATCTCTAATGACCTGTATGTGCCACCTTCCTTCTGCTGAAATGAACAGCAGCAGCCTGAAAGAGCACTTGAGTATATTAACATTTGAGTTCATTTCTTTGCAGTGATACCTTAAAGGGAGATTGGAGTTCTTGTTCTGAGCTATTCATAATTTTGCCAGTATCAGTTGCAGTTTACTACAGTCATAAAAACAAAAAAAAAAGAAAATATTTTCCAGGTCAACAGCTACGACCTACTGTATTAGAACAACAATATTCTCCATTAAGTATTTCAGAGAACCTGTCTGCTTTGGACTATGAGACCAGTTGGAATCTGAAGCCTTACTCCAATCCTCTCCATTCAGACTCTCGTTTTTTTCTACAGAACTTAAAATACTGCAGGAAAATCATGATGCCTATGAACACAATATATTCTTCCAAATCCTCTACCATAGCATCGCTCTCTGCTTTTAGGAGAGATGCTTCAGCAATGCTGTTAGATCCAAAAGCAGACGATATTCCAGTAGCCCTCTCAAAAAAATCCTGGGCCTGAGATTGTGTTTTCATTCCCTCACCCCATCACTGTGCAGTGAAATTAGGTGAAACTAAACTAAAACAATTAAAATAATCAGCTGCCTCAGCAGCAGCAGAGACAAAACAGTTAAAAGCCTCAAAAGAAAAATACATCTCACAAGATGCCCTGCTGGAGAAGCTGTTCTGCCAATGACCAGGCTCAACAAGAATGATAGAGCCAGCAGGAAGATGAACCAATACACAGACTGTACTGTAGACAAGAAGGACATTGCATGAATGATCACTAGGGGTACAAACAAGTCAATCAGCTCGTATATAATTGATGTCACCCCCAATGATCCCACAAAAGATGTGACTCAGCCCACAACAGGTGGTATAAACAGAGACACGAGGTTTCCCATAGTTGGCATAGGAAACAGCCAGACCAGAAAGCTAAACATATAAGAAAAAGGTGCCCACATGGTGACTCTCACCCGATCGACCCGCGTTTGCAAAGGCCTAAACAGACCAGGGCCCAGCTCCAGGAGAGTCAGGAGGTCTGCCCTGAACCAGGCAGCTCTGGGGAGTGCACTCCACAGA